>NC_088417.1:64354851-64654851 GCF_034236695.1 Oncorhynchus nerka
ACCGTTGACGAGCTTCTTTCTTGGCACTCCTATATATCCCATAAACATCCCAGTTGGGTCTTTTTCCCGATTAAATCCGTCATTGTATAGCCAAAATGTCATTTTCTGAAGACCGGTCTGATGCAGGAATATTCTGTTTTCCAAGACGCAACGTCACTTTTTAAAATGACAAAAGGTGCCTATATACTTTTACAAAACACTTCAAATTACTTTTCTAACCCAACTTTAGTTATTAATAAATGTTAATTAGCTATACAATTCATGACGGGGCGATATGTATTCGATAGGAGCGAGTCTGGAAATCACCGGCCATCTTGGTAATTTTAATAACTTCCTGTTGACAAAATGAAACCGGAAAGGCTAAAACGTAATAGAACAAAGGATTTATTCTGCTCAAAAAGCCAGCACTGGCGACATCGTGTGGAAGCTGTAGGCGTTTACATTACGGCTGGATATATTTTCGTTCGTCTTTAACAATACATTGACTGGCGTAGTAATATATTTTTTGTGTTTTTGGAGAACAGTTTTTCGAGGGATTTTTACTCCTAAACACGTTGTGTTATAGCCACAGACACGATTTAACCAGTTTTGTAAACCTCTGAGTGTTTTCTATCCACAGATACTATCCATATGCATGTACTATATTCCTGGCATGAATAGCAGGGCGCTGAAATGTTGCGCGATTTTTAACAAAAAGCGAAGAAAATTCGCAACATCCTTATGTTAAGAACATATGCTCTTGTCATTACATACACTGACTAGGTGAATCCAGGTTAACGCAATGATCCCTTATTGATGTCATTTTCTAAATCCACTTCAATCCGTGTAGATGAAGGGCAGGAGACAGGGAGGAGAATCGAAGGTGTACACTGGAGATGCTTACCAAGAAGACAGTGAATGTTCTGAGTAGCAGAGTTACAGTTTTGACTTAAATCTACTCGAATATCTATGGCAAGACCTGAAAATGGTTGTCTAGCAATGATCAACTCCCAAATTGACAGAGCTTGAAGAATTTTGAAAGTAATAAATGGTCAAATATTGCACAATCCAGGTGTGGTAAGACTCACAGCTATAATTGCTGCTTGGGTTGCAAACGGTCGGAAACTTTCCATGGGAAATTAAGCCTGGGAATTTTGCTTAAATTCATCAAAAAAGTTAGCTGATAACAGTGCATTCTTCCATCTCATGTACAGCTGATTCTCAATATCTTGCACACTAATGAGATGCTATTGAGCCCACACTACTACACTGTCTGAGCCAAGGACTACATGCTTTCTGGTAAGTTTTGATTACAATACTAGGTGGGGTGAATATATTTTATATTAACTAGTAAATAGTAGCCTACAGCAAAGTGTGTTTAAATCATTTCTAACTTGTTAACAATTTCTGCTAGTTAGTTTTTGATACCATGTGTTTTAGCCTACTAACTGAGTGTTAATTCACCTGTTTCCATACATGTTTCAATTAAAAACATTTGTCTTACAAAGGAGTTGTTCAATCTAACTGCTTAACTATTCATCTGTACATGGGATTGTATTTGTTGTTTATTTTACTAATTTTCTTCTAATCTTTACAGGAAAATGCCACAGGCACTATCTGACGTGTGGAGACATTTCACTGCAGCTATTGTAGGAAAAGCTGTGTACATTAGCAAATACTGTGCCAAATCATATGCCAAGAATGCAACAAAGATGCAGAATCATCTGGCCAAGTGCATAAAGTTCCCTCAGCGCTCACAATAAGCAACTTCGAATAGAAGTAGATGGACTTTTGTCAGTGGTGATTATGATTAACCTTATCGAAAGCAACAGCTCATGGTCCTCCTGGAATCAGAAGTTTTTTTGACTCAACGGAGGAACGTAGTCAGAGAAATGCTGATGAATGTCTTGCTCGAGCTGTGTATGCAACTGGTTCACCTCTGATGCTCACAGGCAATGTGTATTGGAAAAGATTTCTGAATGTTCCTCGCCCAGCATACACCCTTCCAACCAAACATGCTTTATCTACTAATTTGCTGGATGCAGAGTTCAAGTGCAGGTCAAGCAAATCATAGAGAAAGCAGACTGTATTGCAATCATCTCTAATGGGTGGTCAAATGTTTGTGGGCAAGGAATAACTAACTACATCTCTACCCCTCAACCAGAATTCTACAGGAGCACAGACACAAGGGACAACAGACACACCGGTCTCTACATTGCAGATGAGCTGAAGGCAGTCATCAATGACCTTGGACCACAGAAGGTATTTGCACTGGTGACAGACAATGCTGCGAACATGAAGGCTGCTTGGTCTAAAGTGGTGGAGTCCTACCCTCACATCACACTCATTGGCTGTGCTGCTCATGCATTGAATCGGTTCCTAAAGGACATCATGGCACAGAAAACAATGGATATACTCTACAAGAGAGCCAAGGAAATGATTAGGTATGTGAAGGGTCATCAAGTTATAGCAGCAATCTACCTCACCAAGCAAAGTGAGAAGAATAAGAGCACCACATTGAAGCTGCCCAGCAACACCCATTGTGGAGGTGTTGTCATCATGTTTGACAGTCTCCTGGAGGGGGAGGAGTCTCTCCAATAAATGGCCATATCACAGTCTGCCGATATGGACAGCCCCATCAAGAGGATCCTCCTGGATGATGTATTTTGGGAGAGAGTGGTAAGCAGCCTGAAACTCCTGAAACCTATAGCAGTAACCATTGCACAGATTGAGGGAGACAATGCCATCCTGTCTGATGTTCAGACTCTACTTGCAGATGTAAGAGAAGAAATCCATACTGCCCACTTCACTGTTGCTCCAAGCAGAGGAAACTGCAGTTCTGAAATACATCAAAAAGCGTGAAGACTTCTGCCTGAAACCCATACACGCTGCAGCATACATGTTTGACCCCAAGTATGCTGTGAAGAGCATCCTGTCTGGTACAGAGATCAACAAGGCTTATGGTGTCATCACTACCGTGTCTCACCACCTTGGCCTGGATGAGGGCAAGGTTATTGGCAGACTGGCAAAGTACACTTCCAAGCAAGGGATTTGGAATGGAGATGCAATATGGCAGTCGTGCCAACATATCTCATCAGTCACCTGGTGGAAGGGACTTTATGGATCTGAGGCTCTTTCCCGTTGCCTCCATCATCCTCCAAATCCCACCAACATCAGCCGCCTCAGAGTATTCCCCAAAATGTGCAACCCTAATTGCTGCTAAAGTGCTTCTACAAAACACTGACTCAGGAGTGCGAATACCTATGTAAATGAGATATTCTGTATTTCATTGTCAATAGATTTGCAAACATTTCTAAAAACATGTTTTCACTGTCATTATGGGTTATTGTGTGTAGATGGGTGAGAATATGTTTTATTTCATCTATTTTGAATTCAGACTAACACAACAAACTGTGGAATAAGTCAAGGGGTATGAATGCTTTCGGAATGCACTGTTTGTAGTTTTGGGCTGTCCCCGACTAAAATAAATCTTGGTCGACCGAGAGTCGCCTTGTTCAAAGTTTTTAAGCATATATATATATATATATATATATATATATAGACACACACACCCTATGTTTGAATAAAATCAACTAAATATGCACTGAGCTTGTCTGATGCTTTAAGCACACAGTTTGATTAAATAATTAAACACAAATTACTCAAGAAAGAGCCTGATGGTCACACTGTTAAAAAAAATGACAGCGAGTGGCTGTGGGACTGGCACACATTGTCTCGCTCTCCTCCATACTGCATACTCCATACTCCTCCAAAGGCAGCACAGCAAGTGTTTATTGCACTGTCCGTGCTGAAGCTGCAACAACATTTCAGCCATTTAGTTTCTTATTTGTTTCAGACTGAAAGGGTATGTTACTGAAATCCCAAATTATTTTAGTAAAAACATTCTCTCAACCCTTGCTCTTTTTATGTGAAACATGTAAGCATCACTTGCATGTGACCAAAAGGACCTGACCTGTCAATCACATTAATAAATTGGTTATAACAAACTCCGAACAGAGTAACCGCAAAATGGATGCAGAGGACGTGGAAAAGAAACTCGAAACAGGTGAATGTTTGCTGGTTGCTCAGAGGGAAAGGGGAAGTCAGATCTGTGGAAGACATTTGACTTAGTTGTAGAAACTACTGGAGATCAAGAAAATTGAGGGTATCGGAACAAGCTTTGCGTGAGTATTATGTGTACCAAACAGTTGCTGTTAGATTACATTATTATATTTTTTTCTGACAATTTGGAACCATGTAAGTAACTCTAAATAAATAAATGTATCAGAGATGATGTTCTAATGAAAACAAAATCAATTTAAAGCCTTTATTACAGCAGACTAAAAACAGTTGCATACGTTCATGATTTGCAGTTTATTTTTTGTTTGGGCTATTTATTGAAAGCAGCCTTTGTTATTTAATTTGAAAACTAAAATTCTTGTTTGCATTTCAAAGCATGAATGTATCATATGCTGTGTGATGGCATGAAGGAATTAATGAGTGATTGATTGATTGATATAGTAGCCTATATATTGAAATGAAGCCTAAGTAAGTTACCCTATCAAGACTAAACAGGACGCGCTCTTAGGCCTACAGCTCGATGATGGTTATATACAAGGATACTATATAAAGCCTACTAATGACAATGACATTACTTAATATTATGATGGTCATAATAACTGTAATAAGACCAATAAGAAGGAGATCAAGAGAAAGGAGGATATATGAGAGAGAGCTGCATGTATATTATGTGTGACAAACAGGTGCTGTCAGATTACAGTATAATTTTTCTGCCTGTTCGGAACAGTGTAAACACCAAATAAATAAGTAATAGCAGTCTTTTCGAACGGCAAAAAATAGTAAAGCCTTAATTACAGCATAGCAAAGATTAAAAACAGCCAAATCGGTGAAATTGCTTTATCAGACAATTTGCCGTGGCATGAGGCTTGGTGCTTATGGAATCAGTAGGCTTTTAAAGAAACACTCAAACAGGCAACAGAAACAAGATCTCTCTTATTTATGTAGACCTATATGGATGATTTATAAAGCCAGGCACATTTAACAGTTAGGCTATTGATTTTACAGTAGACCTAATTAAGTTGGGGTTTCCTCTCTCCTCAATTTTCTTAGACAATTAGGCTAAGGCACGGGCTGTTTTCTCATCAATGCTGCTGCCTCTGCTGCATTCTTCTCAATCCCAATAGGCTGGTTAACGTTGCTATTAAGCACATACAGTAGCAACATAAGGAAAGGCGCCAATTCTAAGGCGCACTGAAGATTATGTTTCAGAACCGTGGACAGTGACTGTATCCAACACGAGAGAAAGCGCATTTGTTATCAAATAATATTTGATTTATTAGTGTTGCACCATTACGTTTTACATAATATAACCATATAAAATGTTAGTACCACATGGCCTCCGCGATGGATAAGTACACTGACACAGGTGCGAATCAGACAGGTGTCGTGTGCACCATGACTGCTCCACGACTGCTCCACTGAAGAAATCTCGGTCGACCAACAGGCTTTCGACTAAACAATCGACCAGTCGACTAAATGATGTCAGCTCAAATGTAGTTCAACATGAATCGGATTGCATTTATATAAAAATGAATGACTCCTTAACAGCGTCAGCTTCAGATATATCAGTGCTGTAATACTTCCACCACAGAATTTATGCCAAAGGCATTAATAGCAATGTCGTTAATGTCATTAACCAGTAACAACCTGCTTAAAGATATTGAGCTTCCAACGCTATCAGTTCACGATGAAGACTGAGTGCTTCTCTGCTGTGGACTGGGAAGACAGACAGCGCTCTCCTACAACTGGAACGCACCAAGGCAGCTAACCAATGAGTCATCAAGGGGGTGACGTGATTTGGCGTTGGGCCAAGAGGCGCCACAGCTCTTGCATTCAAGTTCATCAACACTAAAGTAGAGGAGTATAGTGCTGATTCATAGCCATGGCATTGCTTTAGTATGCTGGTGATATGATACAGCATTGCTTTAGTATGCTGGTGATATGATACAGCATTGCTTTAGTATGCTGGTGATATGATACAGCATTGCTTTAGTATGCTGGTGATATGATACAGCATTGCTTTAGTATGCTGGTGATATGATACAGCATTGCTTTAGTATGCTGGTGATATGATACAGCATTGCTTTAGTATGCTGGTGATATGATACAGCATTGCTTTTACATTAACTACACTGCATGAGGCTCAAAAATCATAATATTTATGATTTAAATGTTATGAAAACTTCTATTTTTAGCTCCAAACCAACACTCTACATCACAAATACCCACTCATACAGCAAAAACATTACAGCTCTCACCAAGGCACTTCATATAGAACATAACATCAACAGTTTGTGTGGCTGTGTGGCTCAACATCAACTCCAGATTACCTCTCAAATACTATACCGTCTAAATGATAAAGGAAAGGAAACACACTTTGGAGACCCGTCACGGACCAAGTCAAATACTGCATCATATTCCTCCGGTGTCCTTGGAGAGGTAGGGAGAGGTGGTCAAACACAGGTCACAGATTACTCTTCCCTGAACCCTCGCTTGCCCTCAATAACACACACTGGACAACAGCTGGCAAGAGAGGAGAAAGGGTTTTGTCCAAACCTATTTCAATAGCATGGTTGGTTATACAAATAACACAAATAATAATCCGCCCCTCTCGCTTTGATGCATTTTTTTATCAGCTTTCCTTTACATGGAAGCAGCTATATTAGTGGTGAGTCCTCCATGTTCACCATCACACACACATCCTTTTATATGATCTGTGGTGCACACACACACACACACACACACACAGACACACACACACACACCTAAAAGCCTCAGCTGCGCTCTATACATTAAACCACCTCGTTATCATGCGCTGTCAATCAAACCATTTCCTCAAGTATAGATAGCCATTGTATGACGTTTGGATGTAATAAGAGCGCTACCAATCTTCAGAGGAAAATAACACCGTATAACCTTGATTCAAAAAGATTTCAAAAATACGAATTATTTGTCAAAATGACCCATTGTACTGTTCTTCTTCTTTTGTTGCACTGTGTATAGCATGTGTATCCTGTACATATGACTAATAAACCGTAAAACTTACGATTTACTCACCATTTAACCTTGGTAAACTTTTTTTATACACTTGCAGACTTCTACCTGTAGGGTATCAGAGTAAGAAAGGTGTCCCATTGGCCTAGCTATGTGAGCTATTGATTGACAGCAGGATCTAACTCCCGCCTACTGTGGGGTTCAGAGGCTTCATGTGTATGGCTGTTGTTGAGGTTGCACCGAGCAGCCCTGAGGCAGCGTGTGTGTGTGTATGTGTGTGTACCTACTCTATCTGCGTGTACTGTATGTAAGTGTTTAGGTCTATGTGTGTGTGTGTGTGTGTGTGTGTGTGTGTGTGTGTGGTGTGTCTGCGGAGGTGTCACATGTCTCCTGAGAGCCACGTCCGGGTCTTAGCCTTGCTGCTGACTGCGCGTTCCTCCACTGCTCTGGGAGTGTGAGCAGCCAGCCAGTCCTGGCATCGCCGCTAACTGGGTCATCCTTCGGTAGAGGAGGGGATGGGAGGAGGATGAGAAGGGGAGGGAGGGAGGGGGGGCAGCACGAGAGGAGGAGTAAAGAGCTACTGTACATCCCCAAAAAATATACACTGGGTGTACAAAACATTAAGAACACCTGCTCTTTCCATGACAGACTGACCTGGTGAATCCAGGTGAAAGCTATGAGCCATTATCGGTCACTTGTTAAATGCGCTTCAATTAGTGTAGATGTAGGAGAGGAGACAAGGCTTAAAATTCCTTCTTTAACCTAAGACAAATTGAGACATGGATTGTGTATGGGCAAGACAAAATATTGAAGTGGCATGGGCTGGCCCTTCAAGGTTTCGACAAGGTGTGGAAAGCGTTCCACGGGGATGCTGGCCCATGTCGACACACGGAAAATAGAAAAATAACTGAATGTTAATAATAACAGGAGGAATAATGATCACTATATACACGGGGTACCAGTTCCAAGACGATGTGCAGGGGTACGAGGTAATTAAGGTAGATGCGTACATATACAGTGCATTCAGAAAGTATTCAGACCCCTTGACTTTTCCCATACAGCCTTATTCGAAAATGGAGTAAACACACAATACCTCATACATGGAGTAAATACACAATACCTCATAAATGACGAAGCAAAAACTGTTTAGAAATGTTTGCAAAATGTATAACAAATTAAAAACTGAAATATCACTTAAGTATTCAGACCCTTTACTTTGTTGAAGCCCTTACAGCCTTGAGTCTTCTTGGGTATGACGCTAAAAGCTTGACACACCTGTATTTGGGGAGTGTCTTCCATTCTTCACTACAGATCCTCTCAAGCTCTGTCAGGTTGGATGGGGAGTGTCGCTGCACAGCTATTGTCAGTTCTCTCCAGAGATGTTCAATAGGGTTCAAGTCTGGCCTCTGGATGGGCCACTCAAGGACATCCCAAAGCCACTGCTGTGTGCTTAGTGTCGTTGTCCTGTTGGAAGATGAACCTTCACCCCAGTCTGAGGTCCTGAGCAGGTTTTTGTCAAGGATCTCTCTGTACTTTACTCTGTTCATCTTTCCCTTGATCCTGACTAGTCTCCCAGTCTCTGGCCCTGAAAAACATCACCACAGTATGATGCTGCCACCACCATGCTTCACCGTAGGGATGGTGCCAGGTTTCCTCCAGACGTGACGCTTGGCATTCAGGCCAAAGAGTTCAATCTTGGTTTCATCAGAGCAGAGCATCTTGTTTCTCATGGTCCGAGAGTCCTTTATGTGCCTTTTGGCAAACTCCAAGCGGGCTGTCATGTGCCTTTACTGAGGAGTGGCTTCTGTCTTGCCACTTTACCATAAAGGCCTGATTGGTGGAGTGCTGCAGAGATGGTTGTCCTTCTGGAATGTTCTCCCATCTCCACAGAGGAACTCTGCTCTGTCAGACTGATCATTGAGTTCTTGGTCACCTCCCTGACCAAGTACCTTCTCCCTCAATTGCTCAGTTTGGCCGGGACCTTCAATGCTGCAGAAATGTTGTGGTACCCTTCCCCATATCTGTGCCTCGACACAATCCTGTCTCGGAGCTCTAAGGACAATTCCTTCGACCTCATGGCTTGATTTTTGCTCTGACATGCACTGACTATGGGACTTTATATAGACAGGTGTGTGCCTTTCCAAATCATGTCCAATCAATTTAATTTACCATAAGTGGATTCCAAACAAGTTGTAGAAACATCTTAAGGTTGATCAATGAAAACAGGATGTATCTGAGCTCAATATCGAGTCTCACGGCAAAGTTTCTGAATACTTATGTAAATAAAGTAAATAAACCTGTTTTCACATGGTCATTATGGGGTATTGTGTGTAGATTGATGAGGATTATCTTTGTTTTAATCCATTTTAGAATAAGGCTGTAACATAACAAAATGTGGAAAAAGTGAAGGGGTCTGAATACTTTCAGAATGCACTGTAGGTAGGGGTAACACACTGCTTGTGTCAGTCAACAAAGATCCCTCCCACACACACACACACACACACACTACACACACCACCTCCCCCCCAATATTTAAAGTTTCCTTCCCAACCCATAGGGTGGCAGTGTTTGCTCAACCTCACTAAAAGATGTGGCACAGTACAACTGCAAGTCAGCAACTTACACACACACCAAGTTAAAAGCGTCCAGAAGAGACATATAGTGTTTAGACACCAAACAATGGGTTCCAAAAGGGAGAAATCAAATAAAAAACGCATTTTGGACGTCCGCTGCCAAGACTCTGTTAGAGGTTGTGTTTTATGGAGCGAGGCAGGCAGTTGCCAAGACTCTGTTAGAGGTTTTGTTTTAGTGAGGCAGGCAGTTGCCACTGACCAACGCCAGTGAGCCCCAGTCACTTCTCGCTCCTATAGGAGAGAAATTATACATTTTCAGATGGGCTTTCGCTGGAAAACATCTGGATCAAAGTACACAGGGCCAAGTCCCCCCTCCCCCTCTCTTAACCTCTCTCTCTCATTCTCCCTCTTCCCCCCCCACCCCTCATCCTCTCTCTCGATCGCAGATGGAGCAATTAAGGCTCACAGCTTACTGGGCAAAGGGATCTGCCAGACACCATTTTAAAAGGCTGCTTTCCTTCTTTGGTTTTCTATTGAAAGTGGTGGGAAGGGGGAGACGGTGAAGTGGGATAGACAGTTACTGGGGGGAGTGAGGAAGGAGGGATGGCACCGGTGTGTGTGTGACTGTGTGTGCCAAGGCCCTGCGTGACTGTGCGGCCATGGCAAAGTGCAGATTATCTGTCTCGCTCTCCAATGCAGCTCCATGCACATTCTGACAGGGGAGGGCATCTGGCAACGCCGGCTGGGCGGCATTCTGAATGATCACACAAAAACACATATATAATTGTGTGTGTGTGTGTGTGTGTGTGTGTGTGTGTGTGTGTGTGTGTGTGTGTGTGTGTGTGTCGAGCTCACAGGTATACCATAACACCTCTCTAATGATCTAGACTCTTTAGGGGTGCGGGAACAACTTAAAAATAGCATGGCAGTTGCTAACCTAATGACGCTAGTAGAAGCGAGATGAAACACAAGGAAGGCTTTGGCACTGGCTTAGGGTCCAGGGGACACCGTTGGCCTCGCCCCCGTCTGTGACCTGGCCTAACCCTGTAATTGCAGAGCAAGTTTGAAGCTGTGGATAACTGATCTAGAGTGGTCTGTGAGTGAGAGAGAGAGAGTTTGAGTGTGTTTCTTTTTGGGCTGGGTAGGAGGCATTACTGGCTTTGCAGCTTTCTTTTAAGCAGGGAATTATAGTCTGAGAGGATGGTGACTTAAGAGCATAGAGCTGGGCTTCCCAGGGAAACAGGAAACAGCTAGCTCGCGCCATCTCTGTTACCTGGGGTTGTCGTATGGGGGCCAGGTCTAAAACACTACTTGTAGGCAGCTACAGTAGTATGGATATCTAGTTCTACTAACTATCCTCATCGCTGTAGCCTAACATTACAAAAACAGGTTGATGTTTCTCTAACCACTAGTCCAGGGTCAGATGTTTTTGTAATCCCCCTAATGCTGGAGGAGCGTATCGGGAGTTGGGTAATCTGATCCTAGATCATTTATTACGAGTGAATCTAAGATAGGATGGGCGAGCGGAGCGGCGGCACAGTGATGGTCTGTGATGGCTGACACGTCGCTCTTCTGGGGCAGAGCGGGCGTCGCCTGGCATCAGCGTCAATGTCATAGGGAGATCACAGAGAGCGGGCACCACCCTGTGCCATCATCACAGTTACCCCTGTCTCTGTGTGTCGGGGGGAGGGCCACTGAAGAGAGGCTAAATCATATATGGGAGGGACACCTTATTCAAGGATATGGTGGCAGGAGTAGGTTCGAGGACAGGTATGCCTTTACACAATCACACACATATTGTATGTGAAATTCACACATTATCCTCTTGAAAAAACACTTAATGACCTAAAAGGTTGAGTCCCTTCCCAGGCACTCCTTTCTATTGTATGCCTATGCTAACACACACACACACACACACACACACACACACACACACACACACACACACACACACACACACACACACACACACACACTGTCAGTGAGTGTTGCACTAATCCCAGCGCTGTGAGAGCTGCCAACTTCACAGCCTTCTCCCTGGGCTCCTGGTGCCCTTACGAAGAGACAGCCATCCAAAATTACACCGCAATTATGCAAAATCAGTAGTGACTTCCTGCATTTGTCCCACTCCTATGCCACTTTGTACATGTCTCTCTCTGCCACAGCCATCACGTCTCCTGAAGGTCTCTGTATTATTCGGTTGCCTGACTAGGCTTGGTGGGGTTTGAATGAGTAACACTGATTCTGTGTGCCCTTAAATAAAATAATAGCCTACACTGCATGCTAAAGATTTACTCACATTTAAACCTCATTCCTTAGCAACTGATTTCTTTCGATGCCGCTGAGTGATTCGATCTGTTCTTCCTTCCCAATTTAATTTACGATGACAGTTTGTCATCAAGAAACGTTTTACTGCCACAGCAAATATACACAACATGATCAAAAGTATGTGGTCACCCACTCGTCGAAAATCTCATTCCAAAAGCATGAGCATTAATATGGAGTTGGTCCCCCCTTTGCTGCTACAACAGCCTCCACTCTTCTGGGAAGGCTTTCCACTAGATGTTGGAACATTGCTGCAGGGACTTGCTTCCATTCAGCCACAAGAGCATTAGTTAAGTTGTGCGATTAAGCTTGGCTCGCAGTCGGCGTTCCAATTCATCCCAAAGATGTTCGATGGGGTTGAGGTCAGGGCTCTGTGCAGGCCAGTCAAGTTCTTTCACATTGATTTCAGACAAACCATTTATGTATGGACCTTGCTTTGTGCACAGGGGCATTGTCATGCTGCAACAGGAAAGGGCCTTCCCCAAACTGTTGCCACAAAGTTGGAAGCACAGACTCGTCTAGAATGTCATTGTACGCTGTAGCGTTAAGATTTCCCGTCACTGGAACTAAAGGGCTGAGCCCGAACCATGAAAAACAAGCCCAGACCATTATTCCTCCTTCACCCAACTACACAGTTGGCACTAAGCATTGGGGCAGGTAGCATTCTCCTGGCATCCGCCATACCCAGACTCATCCCTCCAGAGAACGCGTTTCCACTGCTCTAGAGTCCAATGGCGGCGAGCTTTACACAACTCTAGCCGACGCTTGGCATTGCGATCTTAGGGCTTGAATGCGGCTTCTCAGACACGGAAATCCATTTCATGAAGCTCCCGACTAACAGCTCTTGTGCTGACGTTGCTTCCAGAGGCAGTTTGAAACTCGGAAGTGAGTGTTACAACCGAGGACAGACTATTTTTATGCGCTTTCAGCACTCGGCGGACCCGTTCTGTGAGCTTGTGTGGCCTACAACTTTGCGTCTGATCCATTGTTGCTCCTAGACGATTCCACTTCACAATAACAGCACTTACAGTTGACCGGGCAGCTCTAGCAGGGCAGAAATTTGAGAAACTGACTTGCTGGAAAGATGACATCCTATGACGGTCCCACGTTGAAAGTCACTGAGCTGTTCATTAAGGCCATTCTACTGCTAATGTTTGTCTATAGAGATTGCATGGCTGTGTGCTCAATTTTATACACATGTCAGCAACGGGTGTGGCTGATATGGCCAAATCCACTCATTTGAAGGGGTGTCCAAATACTTTGGTATATATAGTGTATATGAGATAGACTCTGAGCGGTGTCTTGGAGAAGAAGAGGTGGTCCAGGGAGAGACAGAACACTCTGGTGGCGTCACACATGACATATACACGCGTCACACTTCACGCTACATGCAAGGACGTGTTCCCTCAGAGGTTTTGGCGACAGTAGGGGCAGAATCAGGAGATGCCGGGAACGTGTTTGTGGGCATGCATATGTGTGTGTACGTAGACAGGGGGAGGCTACAGCCGCAGCGTGGGGGGGGTATAGGGGGGGGGGGGTATAGTAGAAAGATGCCATTGAGCTCTCCACCGCTCCCTCCCTCCCCCACCTCCCCCCTGCTGTGGTGTGTGTCCACATGGGCCTGTGGGCGCCGCATGCTGAGCTCTGTTCCCCATTGTGTTCTCATTTCCTGACAGGAAAAGAAGCGCTCGCTCATTTCACAAATAAAAAAAACTGAAAGAGATCTGGCTGCCTGGTTTGGCCCTTTCCCTAACCCTTGAGGGCTTCCAGAAGTATCTCAGACATCTCAGATATTCTAATGCACCGCACGTCATGCTCTGCCTTGTAGATAATGAACAGAGGGAGCAGAAAAATAACCTTATTTCTCTTGTTCCCCCTATGGAGAGCCGAAATGCTTGTGTACTGCATCTTCTGCATCTGACAATCTGCTACTTTGAATCACACCAAGAGTATCCATTTTGTAATTTGTTTTTCTTCCTATTTAAGCAGTCCACAAATACTGCTTTCACACGAGAAGATCTACAGTATATACTGAGAATTACAGTATATTGTTATCTCTCACCCAGCTGATGCTCATGGAAAACAAAGTGAAGCCCTAAATTCCCGTGATGATAAGTTGGGACTTTGCGAAGGTCAGGGACTTCTCCTGTCCTTGCCAATCGTCCTATTTATTCACAGAGGAGATAAATGAAAATGGCTGCAGGAATCTCAGACTGGGGCCTGAGCCGGGCCGGTGTGACGTGGGTGATGGGTATTTTTAAACCTGGGTTGATTTAAACAGGGGTGATTACCTCCGTCAATAATAGGCCTGGGGGCCCTTGCGCCAACCACAATGAACGCTAATGGGCCAGACGGGCTGCAGTGCGGTTCCGCCCTGCCTGAGAGAGGTGTACAGGGAGCCGTCTTTCCAGCCCCTTTAACTTCATGAAAGTTACATGGCGCTCCTCGCTGCTGAATTATAAAGAAATGCTTTTAGTGGCTTAAGAAGCTTCTTTACTGGGAGGCATCGGTGAGAGCCATTTTGAGATGGTTTGAGAATGACAGACATTTGAAGCAAGGCTGGGTTTACTGTACTTTATTTATCTTCTCTCTTACTTTATTAAAACCCATCTGCGTTCTGTTTCTTATTGGGGATTTCCTGTCCAGAGGTCTATATTTCTGCCTCTATAGTAGCCACTGACCAATTACTGAGTCATGTCACGCAGTAGCAGTTAGGAGTTTTATTTAGCAGCCATATAGAGGGCAGCCAAATTCTTGGGCCTCTTAGTGAGAGAGTGGGCTTTGTTTTAGAACACTTAAAAATAATAATTTAAAGAGCCGACAGGAATATGAATATAATTAAGTAATGGTGACTAATTACGGTCAGGGATAAGTATCTGACTGGGTTACTGGGTGTACTGTGGCAACACAATGGTTCTTATAGAGTTGGGAGACACGTGCTCATCAAGGTGATCAAAACGAACGTGTTATAGTTTGATTTCAATACGCACTCCCAAGATTACAATGAACGGTTTCTCTGAAGGGATTTCTCTAATAATCAAATTTCTCAGTGCAGTGGAATTAACTTAATATGCATCAACTTAAAAGTAATGGAATATCTTTGAGCTAGCAATTTATTGTAAACACAAATAAGGTAGCAAACACCCAATCAAAAGAAAGGTGCACCACAGGGTTCCATTTTAGGGCCATTTCTTTATCAAATTGTAAGAATGTTTGTTCCACTAAGTAACACTGGATAGTACTGGTAAATCCTCCTTGAACAGGAAAATCAGAAACAGGACAGTATTCCCTGAAGAGAGATTACTCATGGGTCAGACAACTAGTGATGCTCTGTCTGTAGTCTTGACACATCATCAGGGTGAGAGTTGTCATGGACACAAGCATTACACAAGGAAGAGAGCTCCAGATATAATTTAAATGCCTGCTCCTCCGTTTATATGTAAATGTTTAGACTGAATTCAAAACATTTTATATCATATATTAGCGAGGGAGACTCACAAACACATGTTCTGAATGTAAAATGCAATCTGACAAAGTGATAAAATCTTACTGTCCTCCATCATTACCAAATTAAATATGCACTGAGCAAGACAGGGGACAAATTTGAAGACTGCAACACTTGCATCCGTCTCCTAAAACGGTTGACAGTTTTATGAATGCCACTTCCTTTGGACGAGAAGAATTAAAGTCCCTCAAACAAACATAAACAATTACTTGTTCGCAACTATGACCACATCAGTACATATTCAATACAGGTTTTTCTTTATAATTGATTCATAGAATTTCAATTCAAAACATCTCCTGATATGACAAAGATATGATATGAGGCTGGGCCTGTATTGATGCTCTCCATAAAGCTCTCAAATCACTAAGCCCTTATTTACTGCAGGAGTGGCACTCGAGGAGGAGGAATTAAGAGATGGCGCCAGAAACACAGCTCTCACTCGCACACCCCTCTCCTCCCCTTTCCCGCCTCAAGTCTCACAGCTCACATTATTATCATTAAAGTCCCCTAAATCAATGCTGAAGTTACCATACTTTCGGAGCGGCGCAAGGGCTCTCAGGACAAAATGTTAAATCAGCAGGGCTGCTCTCCCCTGTGGCTGGCCTAGGCTGTCAGGGCGCATTGTCAGGGTCAGGGATTTAAACCCGGTGCAGGCATAGTGGGCATTGCGCTCCCTCATGTGAGCCCCCACCCTCCTCCAGACTAGAGAGTTAAAGTGCCATTGCCATCAGCCCCCCCCCCCCGGTCTGAACTGGCTCATTTACTTTAATCCACATACCCGTGTTCACATTTCTGAGGCAATGATACCACAACATCAGACACACAGAAAGGCAGAGCCCCAGTACAGGAGACACAATAGGCAACAAGTTTCTCCCAATACGCAAGGAATGATTCAGGAGGCCAATGACATTCATTTTGGCATCAAGAGGTGCTTTGCATCAGACGATGTGACACATAGCCATAATGGGGAGGTTGGGGGTGGTGAGTTATGAAACGGAGAAAGGCATGTCTGCCTGGACTTTCAGATTGCAGCTCTGATCAGGAGTGGTTTGGCTGGAATCTTTTAAGGGGATGCAATTTAAACATGGCTGGGAGCTAGAGAGCCTCATAAAAGGACACAAATAATGGACTCCCCTAGCGAGGGCTCCACTGAGGTAGGGAAAGCTCCTCCAGCAGGAGAGCAGAGCAGCCAGCCAGCAGCAGTCTGGCCAGGCAGAGACAGCACATGTCAGCCTTTATGGGGTGCGTCAGGGAGCCACTGTTCCCCCGCAAAAACAAAATGGCCACCATCCCTCACTACATACACATTGTACTGTAGGCTACACACAAACACATCCATAATGGATAAAGAAAGCTAGGTGTAAAATTATCTAGAGTTTTAAATAGCACTCACCTCTGCTTGGAAGCCTTTGAGCAACGGAGCTACCAGCTTTCGCAGATCCTGCAACACAAAAAGGGAAAATGATTAGCGTCTCATAACAATGCTACTTTGTGGGAGAGTAAAACACAATATATTCCCATATGGTGAAAAATGACCAAATCCTCCGTTTCCATAGTCTTTAATACCTCAGACATTGGCTTTATCACCACAGTATTGAGCTGAAACCTCTCACAAACAAACCATGTGTTTAGTTTAGAAAAGCCAGGCCCCATTTCCACTGCATTCTAAAAAAAAAATCCCTGCTGTCAACTCTGATAGATGAGGCAGTGTTACCTTTTGTTCCCAGATCCGGAGCATAGAAATACGTTAAACATATGAAATTGGGGTCCTGATTTGTCAAAACCCTCCCTGAGGGTAGGCTTGTTCTCTGGGAAAAGGTAGGAAGACAAAACAGAGTATATCACCTTGTGCTACCCTTGAATGAGAGCAGAGAGGACGCTCTGTGTACCCTTTTCACTCGTACCCGTATATGGGTTGAAAATGGCAGATTTGGGGACTGATAAACAACTAAATTGGACAGTAACACAAGCTCTGGCTCTGCGTTTCACAGCGCTGTTTGGGTTTGGACTGACAGCCATTCTGAACAAAAATTTGCCCCCCCCCCAATTCCCTGAATTGAATTGTGAAAGCCTAACGCTTGTATATCCTATTTTAGAACTTAGCTAGTCATGTCGGCAATACAATAGGTTTTCAAATGATGCCCACCTGACCACCAGATTGCTATTTATAATGGATGGTTTTTGGTTTTTGGATTGCGTAGTAACAACAGTAATTGTGATGGCGGGGATGCAGGGCCGTGTTCCAAACAAAACAACAAGTGTGTTTGCACTAGTTCCTCAACAAAACAACTATGAGAGCTAACAGAAGAACCTTATATTTGAAGACTCTTCTTTGAGTCATAAAAGTGCATTAAAATTATATGTTGCACCTACCCCACATTTCCGAGCAATATTCTCATCATGTTATCGAATGTTCCCAGAGAATTTGCAGATTTAGTGATCAACAAATGCGGCGAAAAAGTACAACAGAGCAATGTAATGTCTGGATTCAGTCCTGTGTCAGGTGAACTGTTGTGTCCTCAACTTTGGTCTAATCATTTTCCCATAGTCTCCAAACTGTTACCATGATTATGCATACGCTTTTCATATTTCTTCTGTAAGAAACATTTACATTTAGCCCTGCCCATATAGGACAATTCCCACGAGTGTAAAGATTTAAAGGAAAAGCGTAGAGGGCAGGCAGCATACATTTATTTGCACATTTCACACACACACACACACACACACACACACTCCTCCTCCTCCTCCTCATCGTGCCCTCTTTTCCCCACTGCACACATTCTGCATGACTCAGTTGTTTCTGGTTAAATTACCATTCATGCGAAAAGTAGCGACGCTACATGCAAATGTGAGCTCTGTTCATTAATTAACTTCTAAAAGCACTGTTAGGCCTGAAAAACGGGCCAACTTCAACAGCCGGCTATTTCTGTAGCATTATGTGCCTGCTTAACTTGCGAGAAACTGGGTTGAGTGTCGAATCTGCAGGCTGCGGTAGATGAAAATAAAACTCATTTGAAATGAAGTCACAAAAATAAGAGAATATAGAAGCGCTCCAATCAAAACAAACGGCTCCGTTGTTTCCGACCTTACTCAACCAATGATGAATCTCATCTTGGGCAACCAACAGTGGAGCGACTGCAACGCCTCGCCATTAAAGTATATCTGATTATGGCCAATTTCAATGTCCATTTGAACAGAGCAGGCGTGTTTGATAGTAAAATTTAATTAAATACGTCTCTGAATAAATCTCAGCTGGGCACAAAAAGGCCTTACATGAGGCCTCCCTATTGGAATGCACAGCATGCTCCAAAACAGAACTGACCACTGTAATGGAGTTAGCAGCAGCCAGTTAGTGGAGTGCATGCACCTACACTCGTGTGTGTACACACACCCACACACACACACACACACAAACACACACTTCTAAATGACTGGCCCACATGAGACAAGTGGACATTTCAGTCACACTCAGGACACAGCAGAGGTGTACTCTGTGACACTAGCAAAGCACATGTGTGTCCTGTGACACAATATAACCTCTGTAACCGATTACTGAAACCTTGCGTCATATATTTTAAGGTGATCAACCCTACCTTGCAGGGTAGGCAAAACAACTATGTGACATTAAGAGCTTTTGAATGCCTGGGTCTCTGTCGTATCCTCTCTCCTCGTCTCACTTTCTCACACTCCATTTTGATGATGTGTTTAGGTGTGCCTCCTTTGACTGGCTGTTGTGTACACCAGTGTGCCCTCTTTCCCCCCTTTCCCTCCCTCCCCTGTTCCTCCAAGGAGCCTCTCTGTCAGACGCTGGGGGCTGGCTGACACAGGCCATGCTTTGCTGAGCTAGGCTAACGCTAAGCTAACGTTAGCTTGCGTGTTGGACTTTTCCCACTCCCGGGGAGGGAGCAGCTGGGCCTGCTAATCGCCCATCGGCACTGGCTACTGTACAGATGACATTTATGTAAGGGGCCACGTGACAAAGAGGAAACATCGCTCAACATCTGGTTTCAACATAACACTCCTGCCCTGGCCAAGAGAACTCACAAGTCTTTCTGGATCTCGACAGGGACACACGCACTCACACACACACCAAGTCAATCTGCTTGAGAACTGCAAATGCAATTGTCCCGAATTTGATAGACAGACTTTCTGCATAAAACTGATCTTCACATTCTGACTGATGGATAAAAAGGCTTAATGGTAATGATCACGTGACCAATAACGGCTAGCCCAGTAAACACTGATCTTCAGTGTGACTGAGGACACACTATTCACAGCAGGAGTATTCAACCGGGGGTCCTGCAGGGGGTCCGCAAAAATATATATTTCAATTGATTCATATTTATTATTCTTTTCAATGTGTTTTTATGAATATTGCTAGAAACAGAAAATGAATTTTGAATTAAAGAAGTGAATATGTTCTTCATAAAGTCCTCATTATTTCTCAACTTCTAATATTGAGCAAATTACATTAATTGGAGCTAATTACACTTGGAGTATGTAACGTTGGCTTTATAAAAGCACCCGCGAGTACCAGTCTCAGAAAGTGCCGCTGGCTGCTGGTAAGCTTTTTTGACTTGGACATACATTTTTGCCAAAACATGGCTAACCTTTGTTTAACCAGCTAAAAAGCTGTCATTAGCTGTCATGTGTTCGGAGTTATCTTTCTAGATAGTAGGCTGTTAGATTTTCTCATAAAATGTAACAAAAATGTATTCGTCACACGCTTCGTAAACAACAGGTGTGGACTTAGAGTGAAGTGCTTACTTACAGGCTTTTCCCAACAACGCAGAGAGAAGAAAAGAGAAATAATAGAAAAGTAAAACATGACGTAAAAATAAACGATACATGAGGAGTAACGATAACTTGGCTTTATACAAGGGATACAAGTACCAAAATGAGGTGCAGGGGTACGAGGTAATTGAGGTAGATATGTATATAAACTATGAATAAAGGGACAGCTAGTCAACAGTAGTAGCAGCGTATTGGATGAGTAAAAAAAGGGTTGTGCAAAAAAGGGTCAATACAGATAGTTAAAAAGTTAACCAAATAGCAAGCCGGACAAACTATTTAGCAGTCTTATGGCTTGGAGGTAGAAGCTGTTCAGGGTCCTGTTGTTCCTGACTTGGTGCATGGGTACCACTTGCCATACAGTAGCAGAGAGAACAGTCTATGACTTGGGTGGCTGGAGTCTTTGGCAATTCTTAGGGCCTTCCTCTGACATCACCGAGTATATAGGTCCTGGATTGCAGGGAGCTCGGCCACAGTGCTGTACTGGCTCGTACGTACTGCCCTCTGTAGCGCCTTGCGGTCAAATGCCATGAAGTCAAAATGCTCTCAATGGTGCAGCTGTAGAACCTTTTGAGGATCTGGGCCCATGCCAAAACTATTCAACCTCCTGAGAGGGTGGAGGAGTTGTCGTGCCCTCTTCTCAACTGTGTTGGTGTGTTTGGACCATGATAGATCCTTATTGATGTGTAGACCAAGGAACTTGAAGCTCTCGACCCGGTCCACTACAGCCCAGTTGATGTGAAGGGGGGCGTGCTCTGCCCTTTGTTTCCTGTAGTCCACGATCAGCCCCTGTGTGTTGCTGACGTTGAGGGAGTTTGTTGTCCTAGTACCACACTGCCAGGTCTCTGACCTCCTCCCCTATAGACTGTCTCATCATCATCGGTGATCAGGCCTACCCCCATCGTGTCGTCGGCAAACTCTATGACGGTGTTGCAGTCATGCGCAGCCACGCAGTCGTGGATTAAAAGAGAGTACAGGAGGGGACTATGCACGCTCCCCTGAGGGGCCCCTGTGTTGCGGGTCAGCCTGGCAGATGTGTGGTTACCTACCCTCGCCGCCTGGAGGTGTCCCATCAGGAAGTCCAGGATCCAGTTGCAGAGGGAGGTGTTTAGTCCCAGGGTCCATAGCTTTTTTGAAGAGCTTTGAGGGCACTATGGTGTTGAACACTGAGCTGTAGCGAATTAACAGTGTTCTCACATAGGTGTTCTTTTTGTCCAAGTGGGAAAGGACAGTGTGGAGTGCAATAGAGATTGTGTCATCTGTGGATCTGTTGGGGCGGTATGCGAATTGGATGTCTGGGAAGGTCTTTCAAAGCATGTTATGGCTACAGATGTGAGTACCACGGGCGATAGTCATTTAGACATGTTACCTGTTTGATGGTTTTTCAGCGGGCATAGCAGGATTTCATATAAGCATCCAGGTGTCCTGCTCCTTGAAAGCAGCAGCTCTTGTCCTTAGCTCAGTGCGGATGTTGCCTGTAATCCATAGCGTCTGGCTGGGATATGTACATACGGTCAACAGTGGGGACGACATTGTTGATGCACTTTAATGAAGCCGATGGCTAATGTGGTCAATTTCTCAATGCCATCGGATGAGTCCCAGTACATATCCCAGTCTGTGCTAGCAAAACAGTCTTGTAGCTTAGTATCCACTTCGTCGGACCACTTCCATATTGTGCGCATCACTGGTACTTCCTATGAGTTTTTGCTTGTAAGCAGGAATCAGGATAAGAGTTATGGTCGCCTCTAGTTGCACAGGTGACCTTACGTAAAATGGATTTCAGTTTTCGTGCATTAAAATTGCCGGCCAATAGGAGCGCTGCCTCTGGATGAGCAGTTTCTTGTTCGCTTATGTCCCTATACAGTTCGTTGAGTGCGGTCTTCGTGCTAGCAACAGTTTGAGATGGTAAATAGACAGCTACGAAAAATATAGATTAGAAAATTGGTAAATGGCATGGTAAATGGCTTGGTCTACAGCTTATCATGAGGTATTCTAACTAAGGCGAGCAGAACCTCATGACTTCCTTCATTTTAGAGATGACGCACAAACGGTTGCCCCTTGAGCTTACCCGACGCTGCTGTTCTGTCCTGCCGACGCTTTGAAAAACCAGCAAGAATATTATCCATGTCCTTGTTCAGCAACATCTTTGAGAAACAAGGATATTACAGTTCTTCAGGTTCCGTTGATAGGACAGTCTTGAATGGAGCTCGTCCAGTTTGTTCTCCCGCGATTGTATATTCACAATAGAACAGAGGATAAAGGCAGTTTATTTACTTGCTGCTGTTGTTTCATCAGGGTGCCCGTAAGTCTGCCTCTATATTATCGCCGTCACTTTGTCTTCCGAGTGTTGGGGATTAGGTCCTGGTCCGGGGTGAGCAGTATGTCCTGCGCCGCCGACCCATTAAAGTAGAAATCTTTATCCAAATCGAGGTAAGAAATCACGTCTCTGAAGTCCAGAAGCTCTTTTTGTCATAGGAAACGATGACAGAAACATTATTTACCAAAAAAGTTAAGATCAGTGCAAAATAAAAAATAGCAAGTTTGGTCAGGAGCCTGTAAAACAGCCTCTGTACATTCCAGCAACATTCTCTGAGAAGAAGGGGGTCAAAATAATGAAATACTATCTACCAAATCTATTCATTTTAAGATGTTGATTACTTCTCCTTTCCAAACACTTAATAAGGGTTGTTATGGTGGTGGCACTAGAAATATATATATTTTTTAATGATATGGTATACGTCATGTAGATGATGCTGTTTGATCAGGCCAGAAGAGACAGCAGGGTGAGGTATGCCAATGTATATGGAGACGAATGAAGTAGGGATGGCAGTTAAACCTGTAGGCAGCATACAGTACGCAGGCAGGGTGGTATGGTAAATAGCTCCAGAGAGCACAAGAGAGGAGTAAACAGCAGGGCTTCCCCTCTCTCTCTCTACACCACCAGGGAGCTCCCCGTCCTGGAAACCAGCCCAGAACTCCAGGGAAGCAAGCCTGCAGGTCACACACACACACACACACACACACACACACACACACACACACGTCTCAGCTAGCTGGATGGAGCAGCGGGAGAGTGAGAGAGGAGGAAAGAAAGAAAGAGGGTGAGGAGTGTAAGGGAGGAGAAGAGGGGAAGAGGATGAGAGTCTGATACAGAAATGAGTTGACGAGCTTTACTTCTGACATGGCGGCCATCACCTAACCTTTCCTCAGGGATCCCTCCACTGGCTGCCACCATTTAACCAAATATAATCTAAGCATAATGGTCACATGAACACGGTTTCTTCTAGGCCTGCCTTTCTTTCCCCCAGTGACAGTCCAGGACATAGACAATGGCTTCTTTTCATATTCAGCTTTTAAGTAACCCTCTCTCCTCTTTTAATAGTCGACCCACTGAGTGGCTCTCGTTTCGTGTTTGAGTGCACTGGACCTGTGCGGTCATTGTTCAGTGAAATAAGCAGCGTACAGTGGAGACCCTCAGGGTGTACTACTCGGGCCAACTAGCTCTCATCTCCACGCATCCCAGCTATCCACTATAGAGGTTGGGCTACAGCATTAGTCTACGTCATGAAGAGGAGAGAGAAAGCGTCTGGGTTTAGAAACAGCATTTGCGTCATTTATGTTTTTTTGTTGTTGCCTGTGTTGAGGGTTTCAAACGAGGTAATTTGTTTTGTACAGAGAGCATAAATGGTATTTGAACTGAAGTGAGAAATAGGGAGAATGTCTATTCCTTGAGGGTGGAGAGCTGATCTCCCTCTATTTCTCCCTTTTTATTTTTTCCCCTCGCGGTCCTGCGTAACTGGTCAGCTTCTCGATTAAGTTCTGGATCCATATGTGTTAAGAGAAGAGATGCTAGAATGATGAGTAGAACAGGAACCCTCTTTCTTTGTCAGTGAAGGGCACATTTTTTATTTTATTTAACTAGGCGAATGTCCCCTCCCCTTCCGAAATTCCAAAGATGCTAACACCTGTGAAATCGGGATTTGTCCAAATAACTTGTGACGAAAAACCCAAACCCAGGAACTAATGCTGCTCGTTATCCCACACATCCCATTCCTTACCGACAGATTCCATGGTACCAGTTATGTTGACGTAGATCTGTCAATCTACGTCAATCCGTTAAAAATGGGGTTAGCACCATGGATGGATTTCTCGCTCTCCCTCCCTCTTTCCACCACTCCGTCCTTTTGCCACTGGGTCACTGTTGCACCATGGCAAGAGTTCTCTCTCTTTCCCCCACCCTCTGCCACTGGGTCTGTAAGCCAAGTGGCTGCTTGCCAAGCCTCACACTGGCTGTGGCCTGGCCTGGCTGAGGCTAACCCCCGTGTCTGGGCTACAGGCTGGCTACAGGGGGCAGACGAGTCAGCGGTCAGGGGCAAGGGGGCTCATGACTCAGCCAATGCCCTGCACATCAGTGCCCACGAGAGAGGGTCCTGCCAGCCCTGACATGACAGAGGGCAAGAAGAGGAAAGACAAGAGGATGAGGCAACGAATGAAAGAGGGAGGGAGGGAGAGAGAGCGAGCGAGCGAGTGAAAGAGGGATTGAGATAGACTGAAGATGAAATGGAAAAGGGGGGAAATTAATGAGTACACAGTGAAAGAGTTGGACGAAACATCCTTTACATGTCTCTTTCCTCAGAGACCTCTCAGCTTAAACAATCTCCCACTTCCGCCAATGGCCAGCACCCCCCCCCACCACACACACATACAGCATCTTTAATGCAGGGCCGTGAATGGAGGGGGTTGTGTTGGTTGGTTCCAGAGAAATTATGGAGTGAATAATTCATGACTGACGAGGCTCTCTCCTCAGGCGGCGTCTGGCGCTCCCTGCTCTCTATTCGTACTAGTGTGGGCCCGGCTCTCTCTCCCTTTCTCTTTTCCCTACCTTCCTCACCATTGCGCACGACTCCAACATCATTAAGCTTGCTGACGACACGAAGTTGGTAGACTTGATCACTGACATAAGACAGCCTATAGGGATGAGGTCAGAGACCTCGTGTCCACATCACTAAGGATCTATCATGGTCCACACACCCCAACACAGTCGTGAAGAGGGCATGACAATGCCTCTTCCCCCTCAGGAGGCTTTTGTCATAGGCCCTCAGATCCTCAAAAAGTTATACAGCTGCACCATTGAGAGCAACATGACTAGCTGCATCCGCTTGGTACGGAAACTGCTTGGCATCCGACTCTAAGGTGCTATAGAGGCTAGTGCGTACGGCCCACTACATCACTGGGGCCAAGCTTCTTGCTATCCAGGACCACTATACCAGGCGGTGTCAAAGGAAGGTCCTAAACATAGTCAGTCCAGCCACCCAAGTCGTAGACTGTTCTCCCTCTTACCGCACGGCAAACGGTACTTATGCACCAATTCTGGGACCAACAGGACCCTGAATAGCTTCTACTTACAAGCCATAAGACTGCTAAATAGTTTGTTCAATAGTTAACCAAAAAGCTACCCGGACTGTCTGCCTTGACTCTTTTTGCATAAACTTTTTTGACTCATCACATACAGTGGAGCAAAAAAGTATTTAGTCAGCCACCAATTGTGCAAGTTCTCCCACTTAAAAAGATGAGGCCTGTAATTTTCATCATAGGTACACTTCAACTATGACAGACAAAATGAGAAGAAAAAAATCCAGAAAATCACATTGTAGGATTTTTAATGAATGTATTTGCAAATTATGGTAGAAAATAAGTATTTGGTCAATAACAAATGTTTATCTCAATACTTTGTTATATACCCTTTGTTGGCAATGAAAGAGGTCAAAGTCTTCACAAGGTTTTCACACACTGTTGCTGGTATTTTGGCCCATTCCTCCATGCAGATCTCCTTTAGAGCAGTGATGTTTTGCGGCTGTTGCTGGGCAACACGGACTTTCAACTCCCTCCAAAGATTTTCTATGGGGTTGAGATCTGGAGACTGGCTAGGCCACTCCAGGACCTTGAAATGCTTCTTACGAAGCCACTCCTTCGTTGCCCGGGCAGTGTGTTTGGGATCATTGTCATGCTGAAAGACCTAGCCACCTTTCATCTTCAATGCCCTTGTTGATGGAAGGAGGTTTTCACTCAAAATCTCACGAATCATGGCCCCATTTATTCTTTCCTTTACACGGATCAGTCGTCCTGGTCCCTTTGCAGAAAAACAGCCCCAAAGCATGATGTTTCCACCCCCATGCTTCACAGTAGGAATGGTGTTCTTTGGATGCAACTCAGCATTCTTTGTCCTCCAAACACGACGAGTTGAGTTTTTACCAAAAAGTTATATTTTGTTTTCATCTGACCATATGACATTCTCCCAATCTTCTTCTGGATCATCCAAATCCTCTCTAGCAAACTTCAGACGGGCCTGGACATGTACTGGCTTAAGCAGGGGGACACGTCTGGCACTGCAGGATTTGAGTCCCTGGCGGCGTAGTGTGTTACTGATGGTAGGCTTTGTTACTTTGGTCCCAGCTCTCTGCAGGTCATTCACTAGGCCCCCCCGTGTGGTTCTGGGATTTTTGCTCACCGTTCTTGTGATCATTTTGAGATCTTGCGTGGAGCCCTAGATCGAGGGAGATAATCAGTGGTCTTGTATGTCTTCAATTTCCTAATAATTGCCCCCACAGTTGATTTCTTCAAACCAAGCTGCTTACCTATTGCAGATTCAGTCTTCCCAGCCTGGTGCAGGTCTACAATTTTGTTTCTGGTGTCCTTTGACAGCTCTTTGGGCTTGGCCATAGTGGAGTTTGGAGTGTGACTGTTTGAGGTTGTGGACAGGTGTCTGTTATACTGATAACAAGTTCAAACATGTGCCATTAATACAGGTAACGAGTGGAGGACAGAGGAGCCTCTTAAAGCAGAAGTTACAGGTCTGTGAGCGCCAGAAATCTTGCTTGTTTGTAGGTGACCAAATACTTATTTTCCACCGTAATTTGCAAATAAATTCATTAAAAATCATACAATGTGATTTTCTGGATTTATTTTTCTCATTTTGTCTGTCATAGTTGAAGTGTACCTATGATGAAAATTACAGGCCTCATCTTTTTAAGTGGGAGAACTTGCACAATTGGTGGCTGACTAAATACTTTTTTGCCCCACTGTACGCTGCTGCTACGGTTTAATATCCTGTTGCCTAGTCACTTTACATTTAGTTATATGTTCATATCTACCTCAATTACATCGTACCGCTGTACATGGACTCAGTACTGGTATCCCGTGTATATAGTCAAGTTATCGTTACTCAGTGCATTTATTATTATTTGTACTATTACATGTTATTACTTTTCTATTATTTTGCTATTTTCTCTCTGCATTGTTTGGAATGGCCCGCGAGTAAGCATTTCACTGTTAGTCTACACATGTTGTTTACCAAGCATGTGATAAATACAATGTTATCCCCTTCCACTCCCTATGTTTCCAATTTCCTCACCACTGTCTCTTTCACACCTTGCACTGGCTAAGGTGATCTTTTTGTAGGATGTGTGGCAGAGGGTGAGGAAACTGGTGTCCTGAAGCAGAGCGACTGAGCTTCCCGTGTCGCAGCCTGCAGTGTGTGTCTGCTGAACCATGTCAGCAGTAGTGTCACCAGTGAGTGAGTGAGTGAGTGAGTGAGTGAGTGAGTGAGTGAGTGAGTGAGTATGTATGCATGTACACTTGAAGTCTGAAGTTTACAAACACCTTAGCCAAATACATTTAAACTCCGTTTTTCACAATTGCGGACATTTAATTCTAGTAAAAATTCCCTGTCTTCGGTCAGTTCGGATCACCACTTTATTTTAAGCATGTGAAATGTCAGAATAATAGTAGAGAATGATTTATTTCAGCTTTTATTTCTTTCACATTCCCAATGGGTACGAAGTTCACATACACTCAATTAGTATTTGGTAGCATTGCCTTTAAATTGTTTAACTTGGGTCCAACATTTCAGGTAGCCTTCCACAAGCCCCCTACAATAAGTTGGGTGAATTTTGGCTCCTGACAGAGCTGGTGTAACTGAGTCAGGTTTGTAGTCCTCGTTGCTCGCACATGCTTTTTCAGTTCTGCCCACAAATTTTCTATAGGATTGAGGTCAGGGCTTTGTGATGGCCACTCTAATACCTTGACTTCTAAGGTTTATGTGTAACCAATGTGACATGGCTAGCTAGTTAGCGGGGTGTGCGCTAATTGCGTTTCAATTTGTGACGTCACTCGCTCTGAGCCCTTGAAGTAGTTATTCCCTTTGCTCTGCTTTTGTGGGGCAATGGGTAACGATGCTTCGAGGGTGGCTGTTGTCGATGTGTGCAGAGGGTCCCTGGTTGGAGCCCAGGTAGGGGCGAGGAGAGGGACGGAAGCTATACTGTTACATATGTAAACTTCTGACTTCAACTGCACACACACACACACACACACACACATGTTTGGGGTCACTTAGAAATGTCCTTGTTTTTTAAAGAAAAGCACATTTAATGTTGTTCATTAAAATAACATCAAATTGATCAGAAATACAGTGTATACATTGTAAATGACTATTGTAGTTGGAAACAGATGATTTTTAATGGAATATCAACATAGGCGTACATAGGCCCATTATCAGCAACCATCACTCTTGTGTTCCAATGGCACGCTGTGTTAGCTAATCAAAGTTTATCATCTTAAAAGACTAATTGAGCATTAGAAAACCCTTTTGCAATTATGTTAGCACAGCTAAAAACTGTTGTGCTAATTAAATCAATAAAACTGGTCTTCTTTAGACTAGTTGATTATCTGGAGCATCAGCATTTGTGTGTTCGATTACAGGCTCAAACTGGCCAGAAACAAAGGACTTTCTTCTGAAACTCATCAGTCTAATCTTGTTCTGAGAAATGAAGACTATTCCATGCGAGAAATTGCCAAGAAACTGAAGATCTGGTACAATGCTTTGTACTTCTCCCTTCACAAAACAGCGCAAACTGGCCCTAACCAGAATAGAAAGAGGAGGACCCGGTGCACAACTGAGCAAGAGGACAGGTACATTAGTGTCTCTAGTTTGAGAAACAGACACCTCACAAGTCTTCAACTGGCAGCTTCATTAAATAGTACCCGCAAAACACCAGTCTCAACGTCAACTGTGAAGAGGCGACTCTGGGATGAGGCCTTCCAGGCAGAGTTTCAAAGAAAAAGCCATATCTCATACTGGCCAAGATGGGCAAAAGAACACAGACACTGGACAGAGGAACTCTGCCTAGAAGGCCAGCATTCCGGTGTCACCTCTTCACTGTTGACATTGAGACTGGTGTTCTGCGGGTACTATTTAATGAAGCTGCCACTTGAGAACTTGAGGCGTATACATGTATACATTAACTGTATACATTTCATACACAAAGGTCTTTTTTAAATGTTCTATTTATATCTTTAAATCAACCAACGAAATCAAGCCACATACAGCCATGACTACAGACACCTGTGTGTGTCTTTTCAAAGTATATAAATTAGTGACCCGCAGTGTTTGTCACTATACTCTGATGAAGACAGCTTGTCTGTCGAAAAACACTGGTTCTAGAATTATTGCATCTGAGCTCCTAGAGCGTGAGGCTCTCATTTTCTTTTTCAACTTCTGATCGTGACAAATTCAATGATCTCAGACATATTCGCCCAGAGAGCATAATAATAACCAGAGAGCATAATAGGCCCTTTCACATTGAACAGAATCCCAGGGAGAACAGGAATGTGTTAACAGGACAAGATCAGAGGTAGGGTTATGCGCTCTGTTCCTGCACTAATGTGTCTCCACTCCATTGCATCTCTCCATATAACAGGCTAAAAACACCACTGGTTCTCTCTATCTTTCTGAAGGAACCAGTAGGGAAGGAATAGATAGGCCTAGGTAGTGGGTTAATTCTCCACCTCCTCCGTTGAGGGGGAAGGTCTGACCCCTGCTCGTCTTCCCTTGCTGATTGGGTTTGCCGAGCCCATCTGACAAAGTCAGAACACATTAGCCTGCTTCTTATTCCAGGGGTCCGGGCAGGCCAGGCTGGGTGCCACACAGCTAGGCTACACCTGCTACACCTCTGCAGGACAAAGAGAGAGCAGAGCAGGAAGCAGTGATGAATGAGAGGAGACTCCAATGATAAGAGAAACACCACCCGCCCTCCGCCGCTACAGGAAATAGAACCTCTGCACTTCTGGGAGAGCACCAATTACAGAGCTCGTCCCTGTCAACGACCCCCCCCCCCCCCCTGATAGCAGACACTTTAGAAGTAGTTTTACAAAATGGTGACTCAATGCCACCAGACGTTTTACACACACAACCTTGGATGTCAGACACTCTATGGGTTATTTTACTAATGCATTCTCAAGTAGCAGACAATTCTCAGAGTAGACTAGACATATTTCCATAAACCCCAATCACAATACCAAGTCCTTTACATGTTGTTTTACAAACACCGACTGAACAGAATATCAGACAATTTATGAGTTTGGGTTAGACAGACAGTCTCCACAATACCAGAAGACAGAGCTATTTTACAAACATTGGCAGAGGCTACACAAACACTATTCTGATACTAGACACTTCACAAACACCCCTACCCCAATACCAGACGCTCACTGCTCAAATATAATACAATGAACTTCAAACACCTAACTGGCATACAATGCATTATCCTCACAGCCGGCCACAGACATGCAGACACCCTGACAACACATCTCACTATGTCCCTGGAGACCCCCAGACACAGACTCAATCCGTTTTATTATCAATAGGCAGACCCCTCCCTCTCGACAGACTCCCCCTCCCTCCTCCACTGCACTGCACACACCATCCACCGTGCCGCATCTGGAGGTGGCCAGATCCACTCACAATTAAAGACCCGGCTCTTTGACCTCCCCTCATTGCACTTCTGCCAAAGGCCAACAACCATTATGTCAGCCCGGGGGGGAAAGAGCCTGATGTGGGAAACGCCAGACATTTCAAGTATACCGCCTCTAACTTTGTCACAGAAAATGACCAACCGTGGCTATATCTGTGTTTTCGACAACATGTGAGACCAAAATGAGAGAAACATGGGTAGTTTAAGGAATAATCCACCTCACTATTGTGGTTGTAAATTGATACCTAACGAACAGGGGGGTTGAGGGGATGGGGTAGTCTCAGGGTCAAGTGGACTGGGGGAGGCAGGGGGGAGGGGGTACGTGAGAGCTGGCCAGAGACACAGACACTCCTCTCCACCCCCCTCCAGCCCCCTGCTGCCCTCTCTTGCCCCAGACGCTTGTCTAGGAATGAGGTCACGACTCTCCCATAGTCCCCCACACAAAGGGCTGTAGTGTCGAGCTGCCCCTTGGGTCCCAGAGCTGGCCAGCCAGCCTGTCAACCAGCCAGCCTCATGGACAGCATCTTCTCCCCACAGATGCTACGCTGGTCTGGGCCACCATCCACCGTCCTCAACACCCCAGACAATACGATCAATCACCCCCGCTCCCAATGAAGAGACACACATCCTCTGCCCCCACGCCGCACCACAAACAAAAGCTGTCCAAGGTTTTTGAATGGCAGGGTTGGCCCGTTGTCGTAGCTGAATTTTATTAAGAATTTAGATGCCCCCATCTTGGCAGTATAGAGACATTTTAAACCCCCTGCAATACTAAGGGGCTGGGTTGGTGTCTACTACCCCACGGGGTGAGATCTTGCGTGGAGCCCCAGATCGAGGGAGATTATCAGTGGTCTTGTATGTCTTCCATTTCCTAATAATTGCTCCCACAGTTGATTTCTTCAAACCAAGCTGCTTACCTATTGCAGATTCAGTCTTCCCAGCCTGGTGCAGGTCTACAATTTTGTTTCTGGTGTCCTTTGACAACTCTTTGGTCTTGGCCATAGTGGAGTTTGGAGTGTGACTGTTTGAGGTTGTGGACAGGTGTCTTTTATACTGATAAGTTCAAACAGGTGCCATTAATACAGGTAACGAGTGGAGGACAGAGGAGCCTCTTAAAGAAGAAGGTACAGGTCTGTGAGAGCCAGAAATCTTGCTTGTTTGTAGGTGACCAAATACTTATTTTCCACCATAATTTGCTAATTAATTAATTAAAAATCCTACAATGTGATTTTCTGGATTTCTTTTTCTCATTTTGTCTGTCATAGTTGAAGTGTACCTATGATGAAAATTACAGGCCTTTCTCATCTTTTTAAGTGGGAGAACTTGCACAATTGGTGGCTGACTAAATACTTTTTTGCCCCACTGTATATATAAAACAATTATTTGATGAAACATTGAATTTGGCCTTACTGCTATTAGCCCATAGAAACGCATTCAATAACATATCCATACAAGGCAAAACATATGAGAGATATAAGAAAGCTCAGGAAATTATTTTGATTGACCCATATTTAACAGCGCCTTCAGAAAGTACTCATACCCCTTGACATATTCCACATTTTGTTGTGTTACAGCCTTCAGAAAGTACTCATACCCCTTGACATATTCCACATTTTGTTGTGTTACAGCCTTCAGAAAGTACTCATACCCCTTGACATATTCCACATTTTGTTGTGTTACAGCCTGAATGAAAAAAATGAATGAAAAAAATCTATATTCTCACCAATCTACAAACAATACAGAAATATATCATTTACATAAGTATTCATACCCCTGAGTCAATACGTTACAATCATCTTTGGCAGCGATTACACCTGTGTGTCTTTCTGGTTAAGTCTCCAAGAGCGTTGCACACCTGGATTGCACAATATTTGCACAGTATTCCTTTATTTATTATTCAAAGTCCATCTAGGTGGTTGCTGATCATTGCTAGACAGCCATTTTCAAGTCTTGCCATAAGTCTTTTCAAGTCTTGCCCTAAGTCAAAACTAACTAGGCCACTCAAATCAAATTGTAGTAGTCACATGCACCAAATACAACAGGTGAACAGTGAAATGCTTACTTACAAGTCCTTAACCAACAATGCAGTTGAAAAATTATAAAGAAATAAAAGTAACAAATTGTTAAAGAGCTGCAGTAAAATAACAATAGAGAGACTATTTACACCGGTTATTTGGAACATTCAGGAACGGTTAGTCCAAGACACATAGGAACATTCAATGTCATCTTGATAAGCAACTCCAGTGTATATTTGGCCTTGTGTTTAAGATTGTCTTGCTGAATGAAAATTGAATTTGTCAGTGTCTGATAGAAAACAGACAACCAGTTTTTCTGGTTTCTGCTTAGATCTATTCAGTTTCTTTTCACCCTAAAAAAAATGACCTAGTCCTTGCCGATGACAAGCATACCCATAACATGATGCAGCCACCACCATGCTTGAAAATATGAAGAGTGATACGCATTGATGTGTTGGATTTTCCCGAAACATAACACTTTGTATTCAGGACATAAAAGTTAATTCCTTTGCCACATTTTTTGCAGTTTTACTTCAGTGCCTTATTGCACAAATGTTTTGGGATAATTTTATTCTGTACAGCCTTCCTTCTTTTCACTCTGTCATTTAGGCTTGTATTGTGGTGTAAGTACAATGGTGTTGATCCATCTTCAGTTTTCTATCACAACCATTAAACCCTGTTTAAAAGTCACCATTGACCTCAGTGTGAAATACCTGAGTGGTTTCCTTCCTGTCCGGCAACTGAGTTAGGAAGGATGCCTGTATCTCTGTAGTAACTGGGTGTATCCAAAGTGTAATTAATAACTTCCCCATGCTCAAAGGGATATTCAAATGTCTGTCTTTGTGTGTTTTAATATTAAATAAAAAACAATCTACCTGCAGTGAAGCAGCTCAACATTTACATTACATTCAGTCATCTAGCAGACTCCCATCCAGAGAGACTCACAGGAGCAACCAGGGTCGGGCGCCCTGCCCAAGGGCACATCGACAACTCTCCATCAAGTCAAATCTGGGAACCGAACCAGCAACCTGTCGGCCACTGGCCCAAGCTCCCAACCACCAGGCCACCAAACATCCCCCCACAGTTCCCGAGAGTTGCCCCTCAACCATCCGAGACCTCCCCCCACAGTCCTCCCTCTGAAAAAAACAATGCGCCAACAACCAACAAAATGAACAAAAGAGAAAAAACAAAAGCAGCATTGAAAAAACAAAAGACATCAAGGACAACAAAAATGTAAATAGCAAGGCCGACTGTATACGTTTGAGCGCATGTGTGGCACTATTTACATGTGTGTTTGAGTGAGAGTGTGTGTGTGTATGCATGCGTACTCGCGTACAAGGACCTGTGCAGATTCAGCCTCAGGAAAACAGGCATTGGATGTAACAGCGGCCCCCCTCTGTGTCATTCAAACATACTTTTTTGATTGTTTATTTTGACTTTATCTTTTATCTTCAACCGTCATTCTACCCCCGGCCCACTCCCACATCCTAACCCTCAGTTTACCTCAGCCCATCCCACCTATGTTCATTTTTTTTATTTTATTTTACCCATCTACCAATAGCTGCCCTTCTTTGCGAGGCATTGGAAAACCTCCCTGATCTTTGTGGTTGAATCGGTGTCTGAAATTCACTGCTCGACTGACCTTACAGATAACCGTGTATGGTACAGAGATTATTTTTTAATTGTTTTTAATCATGTTAAACACTATTATTGCAGACAGAGTGAGTCCATGCAACTTATTACGTGGCTTATTAAGCACATTTTACTCCTGAACTTATTTAGGCTTACCATAACAAAGGGTTGAATGCTTATTGACTCAAGACATGTCAGCTTTTAATTTTTTATTATTATTATTTTTTTTTAATCTAAAAACGTAATTCCACTTTGACATTATTGGGTATTGTGACAATCTCAATTTAATCCATTTTTAATTCAGGCTATAACACAACAAAATGTGGAAAAAGTTCAAGGGTGTGGAATACTTTCTGGAAGGCACTTTACGTCGATTCATTTTTAAACTGGTACCGAGTTACCTTCAGACAAGTCTTGTGGACGTCCTAGAGCAAAACAAGAAGCTCACCTTCCGATTGTGGGGCCATATTATTTATTTTTTTACCTTTATTTAACTAGGCAAGTCCGTTAAGAACAAATTCTTATTTTCAATGACGGCCTAGGAACAGTGGGTTAGCTGCCTGTTCAAGGGCAGAACGACAGCTCGGGGGTTTGAACTTGCAACCTTCCGGTTACTAGTCCAACACTCTAACCACTAGCCTACCCTGCCGTTTGGGCTACATATTAGTGTGTAGCCCAAACTGGTTGGACGCTACAGGCAGAAGTACAGACTTCAGATGGCGGTACAGACTTCACATGGCGGTACAGACTTCACATGGCGGTAAAGACTTCACATGGCGGTAAAGACTTCACATGGCGGTAACAGACTTCACATGGCGGTAAAGACTTCACATGGCGGTAAAGACTTCACATGGCGGGTACAGACTTCACATGGCGGTACAGACTTCACATGGCGGTACAGACTTCACATGGCGGTGCAGACTGGCGGTACAGACTTCACATGGCGGTACAGACTTCACATGGCGGTAAAGACTTCACATGGCGGTAAAGACTTCACATGGCGGTAAAGACTTCACATGGCGGTAAAGACTTCACATGGCGGTACAGACTTCACATGGCGGTACAGACTTCACATGGCGGTACAGACTTCACATGGCGGTAAAGACTTCACATGGCGGTGCAGACTTAAAGACATGGCGGTGCAGACTTCACATGGCGTACAGACTTCACATGGCGGTACAGACTTCACATGGCGGTACAGACTTCACATGGCGGTACAGACTTCACATGGCGGTGCAGACTTCACATGGCGGTACAGACTTCACATGGGTACAGACTTCACATGGCGGTACAGACTTCACATGGCGGTGCAGACTTCACATGGCGGTACAGACTTCACATGGCGGTACAGACTTCAGATGGCGGTACAGACTTCACATGGCGGTGCAGACTTCACATGGCGGTGCAGACTTCACATGGCGGTGCAGACTTCACATGGCGGTGCAGACTTTCACAGATGGCGGTGCAGACTTCACATGGCGGTGCAGACTTCACATGGCGGTGCAGACTTCACATGGCGGTGCAGACTTCACATGGCGGTGCAGACTTCACATGGCGGTGCAGACTTCAGATGGCGGTGCAGACTTCAGATGGCGGTGCAGACTTCACATGGCGGTGCAGACTTCACATGGCGGTACAGACTTCACATGGCGGTACAGACTTCACATGGCGGTACAGACTTCACATGGCGGTACAGACTTCACATGGCGGTGCAGACTTCAGATGGCGGTACAGACTTCACATGGCGGTGCAGACTTCACATGGCGGTGCAGACTTCACATGGCGGTGCAGACTTCACATGGCGGTGCAGACTTCACATGGCGGTACAGACTTCACATGGCGGTACAGACTTCACATGGCGGTACAGACTTCACATGGCGGTACAGACTTCACATGGCGGTACAGACTTCACATGGCGGTACAGACTTCACATGGCGGTACAGACTTCAGATGCTACAGACGTATTCGTGAGAAGACAGATTTTTGGGATGTCTCCTGTTCTGACAAACATCACTGTAGCTTTGCCACCTTCCACCGCAGATGCGGAAGGCCGATATTAGCGGATGCGGTGGATTGAGATGCAGGCCACGCAACAAAAACATCTGTAGCTTAGACGGATTTTGATGAGAATATCTTTCAATTCTCCATGGAGCCAATATATATTTTCACAGTTTTAAAGCAAATGTCCTGCAATTCTACACATATTGGAATGCAACTGAGAGAAAATATTACAGTTTACAATCAAATTTCCTGCGAATCTACATATTCTACCATGGAGCTGAGAGAAAATGTTGCACTTTTAAAACACATTTTCTGCAATTCTATGCAATTTGCCATAGCTAATAGTGTGTTATTTTGCTCAAACATAATAACAAAACATGTTCTTTTCTCCCTGACTGTCTAGTTTATTGACTGAATACTTGTTTTTCCAGTGAGCAGTTTCTAGCCCAGCAAGGAAAAGTGATTTACGATTACGATGCAGTTAGCTTACTAACGTTATTTGCTGTTAGCAGGCTTGCTGGCTAACTTCTGCTAACATACTACAATCCGATGCCGATGTCAACTACTAGAATGCTTAAGACAGCTAGACCTTACTCGCTGAATGAACACTTATTCAATATGAGCTACCTGCTTTATGCCAATATAATAATATATATTCCTTGTTACTGTGGACGTCATGCACTTAGCTTACTAATGTCGGGTAAATGTACATTCGATGCCCCAGCCTATGTGAAAATAAAGGGAAAACAATAGCTTACTAATGTCGGGTAAATGTACATTCGATGCCCCAGCCTATGTGAAAATAAAGGGAAAACAATAGCTTACTAATGTCGGGTAAATGTACATTCGATGCCCCAGCCTATGTGAAAATAAAGGGAAAACAATAGCTTACTAATGTCGGGTAAATGTACATTCGATGCCCCAGCCTATGTGAAAATAAAGGGAAAACAATAGCTTACTAATGTCGGGTAAATGTACATTCGATGCCCCAGCCTACGTGAAAATAAAGGGGTCTCTGATTGTAGTTTACAGCGCATTTTCTATATTAGCCGGTCAGGTGCAAGCCTCAGATTTTCACTTTATCGCATATAGTCGGGCGGTTGCGGATGGGTGGGTTATTAGCAATTGCAGGCGGGTGCAGATGAACAAACACCTGACCAGATGCTCTACCTTTGTTATTTCAATATGGTTGCGGCCACATCTCTCTCAGCTTGTTATGAAAGCATTTTCATAACATCATGTTCAGCAAGGTTACCTTACATCGACATGTAAAACAACGTTGTAGGTTGAGCTTTTCAGCTCCACTTTAAATTTACACGGAGTGTGTTATTCCATCGCGGATTATTATTACGAATAGACGCTTAGGTAGGATTTCAATGGCAGAAAAATGCCTGATCTTAAAGACTAGAGGGGGGAAATATAGGTCTGACCATTTGTTTGGTCTGCAGAGAATGAAAATAGGACATTCTATACAGAGTAAACAAACGCGAAGGATGGCAAGAGGGGAAAAACGGGGGACGGGATCTTTTCTGTTGCAATTAGTTCTGATGAGCAGGTCTGCTTGGCAGTCTGCTTTTGAGGACCTATTTTTAGCCATAGCTTCAGAAGAAAAACCTGTGATGCAGCCATGCAGATCAGAATGAGGGGAAGAGGAGGAGAAATGCATGCCCCTCTGCTGCTGGGCAGTGTATGTGTGTCAATGCAGTCGGCACCTTGCTACATCAAGGGCCTTCAGATAACCAAAGGGGTAGGCACCACCTCTGCACCACGCACTTTTAGCCTCTTCCCCACTCTATTCCTCTGTCTCTTTCCTCCCATCTCTCTCCTTCCCCTGTTCTAGGCTGCAGCTGGTAATGCAGAGATTACATGCTGACTGAAGTGCCAAAACATCCCAATGTCATTAACAGATCAGGCTGTAATGTTCAGTTGCTTTCTTTGACACACACACACACTATTTACCAACAGCTGGAGTGTTAGAAGGACCAAGTGTCAGACGGGGGAACATGTGGGAACGATCTGTGTGAGGTACCAACTACAACATACTGAGCTCGGAGAGAGGGGGGTCTTCACAATGAGGGGGGGCTGCATAATTGTTAGCAGTCACTTCAAAAGGTTACCCAGTGGAAACAAGCCCCAGTCCTCGTAAAGCCTTCAAACACTATTTCATTTTGCGTTATGATCTTCGGCTGCCCTGTAATTCTGTTAGGCAGGAGCTCAGACGGCCATTACCTGATGAATAAATAACAGCCCATAGTTCTCACACTGTGGATAATCATTCTACTGTGCTGGTAGAAAACAACCGGAAGAGAGAAAGAGTGGATACATCGAGAGGAGGAGGAACTCTTCGGGACGTGCTGAGTAACTGTTCCGAGCAGACACTGAAAAGAGGATTTTGGGGGGGTAGAAGGGATGGAAATGTCAGGGAGAAACATTTACAGAGAAACTAACATGGACCACCTCTGAAATATTTAGGGACGGAGAGTGCTATGACCGTAGAGGGAGAACGCACACTCATACTGACATGACACACACACACACACACACACACACAACGAAAGAGCAAGAGAGATGGACCAAAAAAAGACAGGGTTACACCTAAGAGAGTGAGGTGTTTGCCCTGAGGAATGGCATAACAGAAGTGGTGAGACAGGCCATCTTTCTGTGAGATGAAAGCCTACTCTGGGAGAGGAGGCCTTCTAGGGTTTATACTGTACTGTATGTACGGCAGGGAGACAGCTAGTGGGGGAATGTGTAATTAGCAGAAAGAGTGTAACCTGATGACTGAAAACACAATACACACGGCTAACGTAACCACAGCACAATAACAGTCCTCATTTGTCACCCGGGCCCCCCTCCAGAGCCATCAGGGGATTGTCACCAGAGAGGCATCCAAATGAGGGGGGCACCAAATTCCCATACCAGATAAGAGACACCCCCCTGATTGGATTGGAAATCCCTACTTCCTCAAAAAGGGTGAACAGTGCGCCTCTATCTGCCAGCACAAACCAGCCACACACACAAACACACACAAGCGAGCAGCAGGATCCCGGCTCGTTGCAGGATCCCCAACCACCAGTGAAGGTGAAGTCAGCCCAATGCCAAGACTATATATACACTGCAATTTGTTACCGCGGAAAAACCATCTGTTTCTCCGTATCGTCATTCTCAGAGGGCAAATTACGGCCAGCGCTCAAAATATAACATCAATTTGATCCATTAGCTATTCATCATTTCAAAATCAGTAACAAGCACTGGGGCATTGCCGGCAGGCAGCGCGACAGACGGCTTCTTCACTGTCGCCTGGGTCCTAGCGACCGGTGGGGACAGAGGGGAGGGAAACACACACGCAACCCGCTTAATGTTTAATTGACAATGGCAGTTGTTGGGCAACGGAAACCAAAATCGCCCAAAGTCCTATCCAGTTATTGGAATAAGCCTCCTCCGACGTCGGCAGCAGAGCACACATTTCTCAATCAATGTTTTTATTTTTCTTGGCAGGCCTCTCTGGGGGCAATTACAAAGGGGGAGCGTATACTGTATGCATGAATGTCAAACGTTAAAAAAGACTCCCTGGAAGACATTGGCTGTGAAAGTAATCTGCTTGGTAAGAACGTCTATATCGCTTCAGTCGGTAAGTAAATAGTGAAGTAACAGTTAAGCAATACCTTTTCCCTCCAAGGTAACTAGCAGCAAAAAAATGAGATTTTAAGACCAATAGGACAAATTGGCGGTTCGCTACTGGTATTTTCAAACCATCAAAGCCATAAAAAGGCCCATTGCTAGTGGAAAACTTCTCTCTTAAATCTTTCACCTTCACCTCAGAGAGCTCCTGACTCACGTCTTTGGGGGGTTTGACTTAGAGAGGGTTTCATATGAGTCCCTGGGAAACCAGAAATTAGCCAGTTTGTTGCCAAGCTCTTTCAACCAAGGTTACATTTATGCACTCTTAAGGTCAGGGGGGCAGCCGCAGCCAGGGCTTATTCTTGGCATAGGGGTCTGACCTTGTGTCTTTGGAGAGAAAGAGTGTGTGTGTTTCAGCCTCCCACTCCTCCCTCTCTACCCAAGTTTACCAGTAACTCTGGAGCGTTGCTGCACCTTGAGACCTGCCTAATAGATGAGCCAGTGAGAACCGCTGGGTGCCGTTCCTGCACCGACTGCACTTTCCCTCCACAAAGTGTATTCTTTATTTATCGCCAAAGTAAGTGGTCAGAGGGGTGTCGTGAAAATCCGGAGACCTCTCAAAAAATGTCTGAGAGGATTCCTCTAAATTGGGCAAGACACAGAGAGAGAGAGAGACACAGAGAGAGAGAGAGAGACACAGAGAGAGAGAGAGACACAGAGAGAGAGAGAGACACAGAGAGAGAGAGAGAGACACAGAGAGAGAGAGAGCGAGAGCGACACAGAGAGAGAGAGAGAGAGAGAGCGAGAGAGACACAGAGAGAGAGAGCGAGAGAGAGAGAGCGAGAGAGAGAGAGCGAGAGAGACTCCCTTCACCCCAATGTCACCGCTGTGAGAGAGACTTAATAAGTGGGAAGGGGCCAAGACCGGGACTGGAGCCCTGGACTCCATTAGAGGGTCGCGGCGGCGCCCTGTAAAGGCGCAGAACAAACAGAGTAAACACATTAACTTCACTCTTCGCCTCTACGGATGGTTGCATTCACAGACACTGACTCATCAGCACAGTAATGAGAAATGGAGGAGGCTTGGCCAGGCCCCACCCCACACACCAGGGTTTCCGTTAGCCGGTTAATTGCCTACATTTGCTTACGCTTATTGATCTGTAGGTTCATTTTCATAATTTCTGTTAATTAAGTTGGCCTGTGTGAATTTTCGTTAGGCATTACGTATCTTATTTATCCAACAGAACTATCTTGCGCGTGCAAAGCCTATTTCGAGCTGGATTTCTCCTGCAGCTCCTCAACTGGTTGCTGCTGGAGTAAAACCTGTTTTTTTTAAAGCCCATTCATTGTTCAACAATTCTAAATGCAATCATCTGTTAAAAACAGTTTTGGTGCGCAATTAAAAAGAGCAACTATTTATATTCCTCAACTGGTAATTTAAGCGTGCCTCATTCACCAGTCAATTGCAGGTAACAGGCTATCAGTGCGTCACCCACCACTATACAATGTGAGTTGGAAACAGTGTGTATTCTGAAAACATACTGAATAGTTTGAAACCTGAATGTTGATTTTTATATTATGAAGCATGTCTTTAGCTTATAGGCAAAATTCAACCATGAAAATGCAGAGGCAATTATTTTCTAAAGCGTATATATATATATACACACACACAGTCAGAGTCAGAAGTTTACATACACCTTAGCCAAATACATTTAAACTCAGTTTTTCACAATTCCTGACATTTAATCCTAGTAAAAAGTCCCTGTTTTAGGTCAATTAGGATCACCACTTTATTTTAAGAATGTGAAATGTCAGAATAATAGTAGAGACAATGATTTATTTCAGATTTGATTTCATTCATCACATTCACAGTGGGTCAGAAGTTTACATACATTCAATTAGTAATTGGTAGCATTGCCTTTAAATTGTTTAACTTGGGTCAAACGTTTCAGGTAGCCTTCCACATGCTTCCCACAATAAGTTGGATGAATTTTGGCCGATTCCTCCTGACAGAGCTGCTGTAACTGAGTCAGGTTTGTAGGCCTCCTTGCTCGCACACGCTTTTTCAGTTCTGCCCACACATTTTCCATAGGATTGAAATGAGGGCTTGGTGATGGCCACTCCAATACCTTGACTTTTTGCCACAACTTTGGAAGTATGCTTGGGGTCATTGTCCATTTGGAAGACCCATTTGGGACCAAGCTTTAACTTTCTGACTGATGTCTTGAGATGTTGCTTCAATATATACACAGAATTTTCCTCCCTCATGATGCCATCTATTTTGTGAAGTGCACCAGTCCGTCCTGCAGCAAAGCACCCCCACAACATGATGCTGCCACTTCCGTGCTTCACGGTTGGGATGGTATTCTTTGGCTTGCAAGCCTCCCCTTTTGCCTACAAACATAATGATGTTCATTATGGCCAAACAGTTCTATTTTTGTTTCATCAGACCAGAGAACATTTCTCCAAAAAGTACGATCTTCGTCCCCATGTGCAATTGCAAACCGTAGTCTGGCTTTTTTATGGCTGTTTTGGAGCTGTGGCTTCTTCCTTGCTGAGCGGTTATGCCGATATAGGACTCGTTTTACTGTGGCTATAGATACTTTTGTACCTGTTTCCACCAGCATCTTCACAAAGTCATTTGCTGTTGTTCTGGGATTGATTTGCACTTTTCGCACCAAAGTACGTTTATCTCTAGGAGACAGAACGCGTCTCCTTCCTGAGCGGTATGACGGTTGCGTGGTCCCATGGTGTTTATACTTGCGTACTATTGTTTGTACAGATGAACGTGGTACATTCAGGCGTTTGGAAATCGCTGAACCAGACTTGTGAACCAGACTTGGAGGTCTGCAATTTTTTTCTGAGGTCTTGGCTGATTTATTTTGTTATTCCCATGATGTCAAGCAAAGGGGCACCGAGTTTGAATGTAGGCCTTGAAATACATCCACATGTACACCTCAGATGGACTTCTGACCCACTGGAATTATTTAATTTGTTGGCTTTATGTAGGCTATTTTTACATAGTTGGCAATGGTAATAGAAGCTACTTTTTATGTTTGCATCATTTTCATTTAGATTTGGATAGCATTTTGATGAACCACATTACAATTATTTTGAGATATGAAGATGTTATTATAAATTAAATTAAACTGTTTCACCAAAATGTGCAAATGAAAACAATAACTGGCAAGCAGATCGGTAGTAATGATAAGATACATTGGCATTCCATATGAGAAAGTCTGCCGACTCCTCGTGTAGCCTTTTGCCCGGCAACTTCAGGAGAGTAATGGCAGAATCTGAGAAAGCTAACAGGAGCGGGAGGAGAATAGTTGGGTCAGGTTTTCTTCTAGATCTCTGGCACCCTCTTGAGACATTTGTCTAATTTCATCACACCATAAGCTTTATGCATCAGACAAGCTCAATGCATATAGTTGATTTGATTAAAACACATAGGGTGTGTCTCTATGGAAAAATACACGTCAACCGATTGGTCGAAAGAACAGACGACTTTCGGTAGACCAGGATTCTTTGGGGGTCGAGGACAGCCCTAGTGTACACCCAACTTAACTAACTCACCTGGTTAGTGTAGCTAGCTTCTTTTCATCAATGTGATACAGTGAAGACAGACACTATCAGATGATATGATAGCTAGCCTAGTTTGTCCATCTTGTGTGAGTCGTTCTGGCTATTGTCTCGCTCTCTATCTCTTTCTCCCTCCCTCCACAATTGGCCGACATGAGGAAATCAGTCAATTGTAATAAATTCATTAGGCCTTATAGCTTATGCCTGCCCATTCCATAACCCCACCATGGGGCACTCTGGTCACAACGTTGACATTAGCAAACCGCTCACCCACACGATGCCATACACATGGTCTGGGGTTGTGAGGCCGGTTGGACGTACTGCCAAATTCTCTAAAACAACGTTGGAGGTGGCTTATGGTAGAGAAATGAACATGGACATTCCTGCAGTCAGCATGCCAATTGCACGTTCCCTCAACTTGAGACATCTGTGGCATTGTGTTGTGCATATTTTAGAGTGGCCTTTTGTCCCCAACACAAGGTGCACCAGTGTAATGACCATGCCGTTTAATCAGCTTCTTGATATGCCACACCTATCAGGTGGATGGATTTTCTTGGCAAAGGAGAAATCCTCACTAACAGGGATGTAAACAAATTGGTGCACAAAATTTGAAAGAAATAAGCTTTATATGCGTATAGAACATTTCCGGGATCATTTAATTCAGCTCGAGACCAACACTTTACATGTTGCATTTATATTTTTTTCAGTATACAATATAGTAATATACATCATATTATTTGAATAGTGAAATCATTTCAAATACCCAAACCTACACATCAAAGATTGGCAGCCATTTTGTTCAAGCTCAAAAATGTTTATTTTTATATCAGTATTGGTGCCAAACGCCTCGCACCCCTACCCAAACAAACCTGCGGCAGGTGAATAATCATAGTGGCGGTTCGGTGGAAAATGTAGCTACTACACCTTTCCTACAGCGAAAAACAATATTATCATTCATAATAATAGAGTTACTGTATTCTGCAAAAAACTCAATTCCATTACAGCCACAAGAAAACAGTGATCACATTGAGTCATGCGTTTCTGGCTGGCTAAAAATACAGTGCTGTTACTTGCCAATAACCTGTGTCCATGTCACCTCAGAGGAAGGGAGGGTGGCACATAACACCATGGTTTTGGGATGTAGAGGGAGGTGGGGGTGAGTGGGGGCTGGATGGTGGCCAATGGGTGTCATTGCTGGACGGCCTGCTACTTATTGCCATTTATCGACGCAGAATGTGCGAGGAGTAAAACACACATTTACCTAAACCACACACTCATATAAGATGTCACAGGAAGGCCAAAACGATCATCAAGGACAACAACCACCCGAGCCACTGCCTTTTCACCCCGCTACCATCCAGAAGGCGAGGTCAGTACAGCTGCAGGGCTCCGGGCAGCCGAGCGGAAATGGAGGAAAACTCGCCTCCCTGCGGACCTGGCATCCTTTCACTCCCTCCTCTCTACATTTTCCTCCTCTGTCTCTGCTGCTAAAGCCACTTTCTACCACTCTAAATTCCAAGCATCTGCCTCTAACCCTAGGAAGCTCTTTGCCACCTTCTCCTCCCTCTTGAATCCTCCTCCCCCTCCCCCCCTCCTCCTCTCTGCAGATGACTTCGTCAACCATTTTGAAAAGAAGGTCGACGACATCCGATCCTCGTTTGCTAAGTCTAACGACACCGCTGGTTCTGCTCACACTGCCCTACCCTGTGCTCTGACCTCTTTCTCCCTCTCTCTCCAGATGACATCTCGCGTCTTGTGACGGCCGGCCGCCCAACAACCTGCCCGCTTGACCCTATCCCCTCCTCTCTTCTCCAGACCATCTCCGGTGACCTTCTCCCTTACCTCACCTCGCTCATCAACTCATCCCTGACCGCTGGCTACGTCCCTCCCGTCTTCAAGAGAGCGAGAGTTGCACCCCTTCTGAAAAAACCTACACTCGATCCCTCCGATGTCAACAACTACAGACCAGTATCCCTTCTTTCTTTTCTCTCCAAAACTCTTGAACGTGCCGTCCTTGGCCAGCTCTCCCGCTATCTCTCTCAGAATGACCTTCTTGATCCAAATCAGTCAGGTTTCAAGACTAGTCATTCAACTGAGACTGCTCTTCTCTGTATCACGGAGGCGCTCCGCACTGCTAAAGCTAACTCTCTCTCCTCTGCTCTCATCCTTCTAGACCTATCGGCTGCCTTCGATACTGTGAACCATCAGATCCTCCTCTCCACCCTCTCCGAGTTGGGCATCTCCGGCGCGGCCCACGCTTGGATTGCGTCCTACCTGACAGGTCGCTCCTACCAGGTGGCGTGGCGAGAATCCGTCTCCTCACCACGTGCTCTCACCACTGGTGTCCCCCAGGGCTCTGTTCTAGGCCCTCTCCTATTCTCGCTATACACCAAGTCACTTGGCTCTGTCATAACCTCACATGGTCTCTCCTATCATTGCTATGCAGACGACACACAATTAATCTTCTCCTTTCCCCCTTCTGACGACCAGGTGGCGAATCGCATCTCTGCATGTCTGGCAGACATATCAGTGTGGATGACGGATCATCACCTCAAGCTGAACCTCGGCAAGACGGAGCTGCTCTTCCTCCCGGGAAGGACTGCCCGTTCCATGATCTCGCCATCACGGTTGACAACTCCATTGTGTCCTCGTCCCAGAGCGCTAAGAACCTTGGCGTGATCCTGGACAACACCCTGTTGTTCTCAAATAACATCAAGGCGGTGGCCCGTTCCTGTAGGTTCATGCTCTACAACATCCGCAGAGTACGACCCTGCCTCACACAGGAAGCGGCGCAGGTCCTAATCCAGGCACTTGTCATCTCCCGTCTGGATTACTGCAACTCGCTGTTGGCTGGGCTCCCTGCCTGTGCCATTAAACCCCTACAACTCATCCAGAACGCCGCAGCCCGTCTGGTGTTCAACCTTCCCAAGTTCTCTCACGTCACCCCGCTCCTCCGCTCTCTCCACTGGCTTCCAGTTGAAGCTCGCATCCGCTACAAGACCATGGTGCTTGCCTACGGAGCTGTGAGGGGAACGGCACCTCAGTACCTCCAGGCTCTGATCAGGCCCTACACCCAAACAAGGGCACTGCGTTCATCCACCTCTGGCCTGCTCGCCTCCCTACCACTGAGGAAGTACAGTTCCCGCTCAGCCCAGTCAAAACTGTTCGCTGCTCTGGCCCCCCAATGGTGGAACAAACTCCCTCACGACGCCAGGACAGCGGAGTCAATCACCACCTTCCGGAGACACCTGAAACCCCACCTCTTTAAGGAATACCTAGGATAGGATAAAGTAATCCTTCTCACCCCCCTTAAAAGACCTAGATGCACTATTGTAAAGTGGCTGTTCCACTGGATGTCATAAGGTGAAAGCACCAATTTGTAAGTCGCTCTGGATAAGAGCGTCTGCTAAATGACTTAAATGTAAATGTAAATGCATCAAAGCTGGGACAGAGAGACTGAAAAACATCTTATATCTCAAGGCCGTCAGACTGTTAAACAGCCATCATTAGCACAGAGAGGCTGCTGCCTACATACAGACTTGAAATCATTGGCCACTTTAATAAATGGAACACTAGTCATAATGTTTCTACATCTTGCATATGCATATACTGTATTCTATCTATTACATCTTAGCCTATGCAGCTCTGTCATTGCTCATATTTATATTATATGTATATATTCTTATTCCTTTACTTAGATTTGTGTGTATTAGGTATTTGTTGTGGAATTGTTAGATATTACTGTTAGATATTGCTGCACTGTCGGAACTAGAAGCACAAGCATTTCGCTACACTCGCAATAACATCTGCTAACAATGTGTATGTGACCAAAACGATTTGATGCACCAGGGGCGGACTGAGACAAGAATTCGGCATTGGCATTTTGTCCACACCACATCACTGCACGCACTGCCAACTCATCCCCCACCCCAAACGGCGGGCCACCAGCCATACACACCCAATCCCTGCACATACACCCAGTCGTGCTGACACATACAGTAGCATGGTCAGTACAGTGTGTTTCTTAACTATTTCTGTACCAGTGACTGGTGAGACACGGCCCTCCTCTTTTTTTTAACCAGATCATGTTTAAAACAAATACAATATGTCAGTCTGTGTTGGTAATCCTGTCGAACTCAGCTTTTTTAAATGTATTGTGTGTGGAGCTGCATAAGTGTTGCCCTTCACTTTCTGGAAGATCGAATTTTGAAAATCAGTGGAATTAGAGTATGATAGCTAAAGAGATGGACACCTGTCTCAGGAATACATCTTCAAACTAAGGGCAACCGGGGCATGGCATCCGTGACAGGGAGACGCATCCATCATGCATGATGATATATACGGTTAAATCAGTCTAGCGTTAGCTAGCTACATTTTTAGATATTACACATTTATAGTTTTGACAGAAAGTGGTTTCATTTAAAGCTAAAATGTACTGTTAGCTAGCTAGCTAACGTTAGCTGGCTGGCTCCCTAGTTAAAGTTAAGAGTATGATATTATTCGTATCCGAGAGCCATTTGCTTGGCTAGTTAGAGCCTAATGTTAGCTAGCTAACATTGAACCTGGTTAATTAGCTCCCAGCAGATTCATGCAGGGTAGTCACGACATGATTTGGAACTATGTTCATTGTTGTTTAATTAGCTAACGTTAGCTGGCTGGCTCATTAGCTAACGTTACGCGACCTTACACGTTGCTTACCTAGCTAGGTTCATTGTTTACCTAGCTAGCTAGCTAGCTAGCTAGCTACATGTCTTAAGCTAAAGTGTGCAACACCCGGTGTCAGTTAACGTCGGCAAAAAATTGTTGACAGCAGTGCTGGTTAGGCTGTTTTCAAGTTATCCAGAGGTCAACAAATCATTGGCCAGAGGGTAAAGTGTGCGCTCTGAACAATCTGAGGTGAAACTAGATGGGTGGGGCTAAAGCTTAAGAGGGTGTATATGATGCTGAATGGAATTAGACAAAGAGGTGCTCTTCACTAGATACCAAAACATTCAAAGGGCATTTTCTCAAAATCGAGTTTACAAGTTTATCAACTTTCAAAGCAGAATTACTTTCCCATTGTTCCTCACAAATGCAGTATATAATATACCATTTTGTAGCTCCGAGTCTCTACTTTTATCCAATATAAAAAACACAATTTCAAATTTTGCTACATAAGACTGAATCCAGGTGGTGAGTCACATATGCGTTCCCCTGAATCAACACCTACCATTAAGTGTTAATTACTGTTACAGGGCTCCAGACTGACAGGTTTCCCTTGTCACTGGTGCCACTAACAGTTGTTGGCACCAGTCCATGATTTGGTCAGACCCAAATCACAATTAAATACCTTAGTGTGATTGGTTTCAATTTACATCGTCAAAAACAAACAAGAATAGCTTCTTAGCAAAGAGCAATTTTTCAAGCAAGAATTTTGCTAGGACTGTCTAGGAGGGGTTTGAGTGGGGAACTGAAAATGTGCTGTTATTGGCAGATATTTGGAACTCCCTCCCACCAAACAGCGCTTACACTAAAAAGGCATTATCATAATTTTAAAAATTTCACAGTATTAATACAACCTCATAGTGTGGATATATATATATATATAAAACACAGGAAAATCATGGTTTTGACTGCACTGTGCCTTTAAGAAATATAATAAATAGGCTACTTAAGTATTTAAAAAAGTTGTTTCATATAACATGTCCAAGAAGGAATGCATGATTCAATATATGTGGATGTGCAACCTAATCCAGTTTATGTCATGAATTGTCAGTTGACAATTAGACTATAGCTGCTATTTCACTGTCCAAATAGAACAATAAAGATAAATTACATACATCTACATACAATCTATTATCAGAGGCAAATTAATTAGGGGTACAACACTTGAGGAAGTGGACACTCATAACTAGATTTCTAAGTCTAAATACACTGGGTATACCAAACACATTTCCAATATTGACTAGCACCCCCCCACCCTCCATATCTCAAAGCCATATCAAATATATTTGTTTGTAGAATAGTTGCTATTGAGCTGAATAATGACAAATGAGAGAGAAATACAAATTATACCTACAGAAAGCTGAGACCATCCTCTCTTCGACAGGGACAAGGGGACGAAGCTTCCAAAGCAGTGTTTTTCCCACAATTGCATTTTGAAATGCTATATGATCAGAATACATTTGTCTCTCGAGTGCATGGGGGGAGAGAAGAGTGGCTGGCTTATTGCAGCGGCAGGCCCAGCGAGGGTATAGAGACAGGGAAGACACTTTCCTTACAGGAGTCGTGAGGATAATGCACTATACTGTTTGACCACATGGTTATAGCCACCTAAAAAAAAAATAGGACTTACGTACTTACTGACTTTAATGTCCCCACGGGGAAATTTTGTTGCAGTGTCATGTACACGTTTAAATACAAAACAAAATTGACAATACAACTTTCATAACAGTTACATACCAATAATAAAACATATATAGAATTATATTAAAGACTAGCCTGCTGGCCTTACGGAGTTGATAGGAACATTAGCCTGAGCTATTTAGGAGGGATATCACACCTGGCATAAATGATTGTCTAGTTCTGTTTTTCCTGCTGATGGGTGCCCTATACCTGTGCCCAGAGAGGAGTAGTTCAAAGTCCGGGTACAGGGGATGGCTTGGGTCTAAAAATGATTTTGTGAGCCTTACGGAGGGCTCTGAATTTGAAGTGAGGTCAAAAATATTTTTTGTCCGTCTCAAATTTCGACCAGCCCACCCACAAAAAAATATCATTTTCCAGAATTGCCAGATGGCCAATCCGCCCGGACACACACACACCTACCACAACATCCCTGTAGTCTAAACTGACCCAGTCTTCTGTGAAGTGTCTTGTTCTTGCTGAGGTAAAGGGTTAAGTCTGGATTTTAAACCACCTCAAAGCATCCAGCTGCATTGTGGTTTCCAAATGTGCTTACACAGTGGACCAAGATAGCTAGCTAGTGCTATTTTAGCAGAAAAACAATCTCTATCCAAACAAAATGGAGGGTGATACCTTTAAAAAAAAAACTATGAACAGTGTTTGATTTTAACTGCTAACCACTTATGTCCTTCAGAAGGAGGGATGGGTTTTCGAAAAGTCCAACAGTCTGAAGTTCACAGTGACTTTGAGAAAGTACCAGCAGGATTTTACACATTCTCTCCTCCGAGGTAGAGCACTTGTGACTTTTCGGGTGGCCCACCTGAGGGGCCGTTTAACTGCCTGTGTTTCATGCTAATGGGTTCTGAAAAGGCTTCCCAACAGACACTGCATTTAGCACTGTAATAATCGCTGCAACCTTGAACTCTTTGACGCACACATTTCATTCAGGGGAGACAGAAGGATTTATGTACCTCTTCTGTATATTTATAAAACGTACCAAACAGAGCCCAGCCATAACGTCTGAGCAAAAGTCAATGGAAAATAAAAATAGCTTCTTAGCAAAGAGCAATTTCTCAAGAAAGAGATTTTCTAGGACTGTCTGGGATTGATCTGATTTGAGAGGGGAAAACTAAAAAACTACCGGTTATTGGCAGAGATGTTTGGAACTCTTTCTTATTGGTCTATTAACTAATTTACAGCCTGGTGATGTCACCAGGCAGGCCAAAACTCCATCCCACCAAAACAGGCTGCAATTTCAGGCGGTCTTTTTTAACAGCTCTTACATTAAAAGGGCATGAGGTCTGATAGAAACTGTCTCTGAGGCTGTTGGTATCTACAAGACTGCTGAACACTTGAACTGGACTGACCACCTGTTCTGATTCTCTGCACTTCAGCAAACATGCACTCACACACACTCATGCCACACACACTCATGCCACACACACACACACAACTGCTGCTACCAGACTCGTATTATGATTGCTAAATACTGCACATTTTAAATACTTGCCCCCCAATCCCCCCTTCCCCAAAACACATGTAAATATGGGACTATAAATTGTGCCTTCCTGTACTATACTGATAAAAGGTTTATTCTATTCTACTGAGCCATTTACTTTATGTTTGTATTCTTATCTTTTATTATTTCTTATTGTTGTTGCATTGTCAAAAATGAACCCGCAGGTAAGCATTTCATTGGACGGTGTATACCATGTGTATTCTGTACATAAGACTAATAAAAATTTAAACATTATCATAATTTTCCCAATTCCCAGTATTATTCCAATCTCAGTGTGGAAATGTATATAGAACACAGCAAAGCACATTTTTGACTGCACTGGGGCTTTCACTGATTTAAAGCCTGGTGATGTCACCAGGCAGGCCAAAACTCCATCCCACCAAAACAGGCTGAGATTTCAGGTGGTCTTTTCAAACAGCTCTTACACTAAAAAGGTATCATAATTTACCAGTATTATTCCAATCTCAGTGTGGAAATATATATAAAAAAACTGAAAAATCACATTTTTGATAGCACTGGGCCTTTAAAGGAAATATTTAAATGAGACATGGGTTTAGTGGGTACACTGCAATCGCAGCAGCTCCCTGTAACACCAGGGTGGGGGGGGCATTAGGGCCAGACTGCACCTGAACACCTAATGCTAACTGACTGACTGGAGCATGGAAGAGATGAAGAGAGAAGAATACAAAAAAAGAGAGTGATACAGACAGATTGAAAGAGAAAGGAATAAACAGAAAGAGAAAAGGGAGCTGCTGTTGTGTGAGAAAGAGAGAGAACAAAAACGGAACGAAAAATAAAAAGGATAGCGAAACACACAGACAAAGAGGGGGGCTGGCTGTCATCAGTGAGTGGGGACATATGGGGGCCAGTGGGGGACTGGTGATGAAAAGCACAGGAAAGGCAAGCACACTGTTGACTGGATGTAAGAGGAGCCTGTGTAAATATAAAACCTGGGCTGGGGGAGTGCAGCGGTAACACAGGGGGTGTGTAGTTTGTGGGTCTGTAGTGCGTGTGTGTAGAGGGGGACGACGACCATGACAGAGCTCTGGGCCTCCTCTGAGTGACAGAAGCCAGCCTCCCTCCAGCCCGCCTTGAAACCAGATCTCCGGGCTCCCACTCCTCGACCACCCACAGAGGGAGATGACGCGCAGAGAGGGGAGGGGGGGCGCCTGTACACACATATGCGCACGCACGCACACACAAGACCCAGACTTTGCAACACACATACACAAGCAGACATAATGAGACAGACACTATTAGACATGCATAGTCATAAACAAACGCAAAACAAACAAACTATTCATTATAGCCTTGGATTAACATAAAATGGCATATTTGGAAAAAGACCGTCTCCATCAGACTCTCCCAAGGGGTTTTGAATCGTGCCTTCTTTTTCAGACCCACAAGTATGGATAAATGTCTTGGGTGTCATGTAGACACTAAGTGTATAAAACATTAGGAACACCTTCCTAATACTGAGTTACACCCTCTTTTGCCCTCAGAACAGCCTCAATTTCGAAAGCGTTCCACAGGGATGCTGACCCATGTTGACTCCAATGCTTCCCACGGTTGTCATAAGTTGGCTGGACGTCCTTTGGGTGGTGGACCATTCTTGATACACACAGGAAACTGTTCAGAGTGAAAAGTGGTGTAGTTCTTGACACACTTGTCATGACGTTGGCCTCTTTGGGTATAGCAAGCCCATCCCCCTCTCCCTGTCTCGCCCTTGCCTCCTTCAACTAGGCTGCCTCTCCGCCCGCTTGGCACAGAATACCTTGACAAACTCATCAAGAATTTCCCCAACTTTGACCCTGTTCCAGGTCAGCCAAACAATACTGAGACGTTCCTAGCTGACATAGAGGACGCGTTGGATGGCTACCCAAAAGCTACGGGTTCTGACAGGGTTTACCTGTTGAAGCGAACGTCGAATAGACACGTGACAAGGTTCATTCGTCTACAACAGCAACACGTGCTAAACGACTACGCTAAACTTGCCATAGCTTTGAAATTAGAATTCAGTGGTTCTGCGACTCGCAAACACGATAGCTCACTGGCTAACACCGTCAAACAAGCTCGGAACGAACACCCACAAGCTTACTATCATAGGCTTCGTTCAGCTTACTTTGGCCTACTCACTGAAACAGGCATGGAAGACCTGTTACCTTTTAAACAAATGTTCCTGTCGAACATGTATCAGGTATTGGAGCATTGAGAGATGACGCACAACAACAGTTTCTACCACGAAACCATGATTCCAATAACCTCCGTGGTCGAAATGACTGTAAAGTACGTCGCCATCAACATGACTACCGCTACAATCGACCTGTTCGCTACGTTCCTGCACCCAACCCACAAAAAGTGTCAGAGCACAAGGGTAACAAAGGGGTGAAGGACGATCAATACGTAGAAGTTCCACTACGGGAAGAACTAAAGCGAGAACAATTTGAGAAAAGGGTAAAAGATAAGTCACAAGGACTAGACGGGGAATAGCAAGGACGTTAAAGTTCTAATTTCTCCCGCTCTCATTCAAGACCCAATCCAGGGCGCGCTTGATCAAGAAACAAGCCCCCGGTCTTTGTCTATAGACTCTGATACACAGGTTGCGAAGAAAAAGGTCAAACGCTTCGTTAAAGCCAAGCCCACTCAAAATCAGAAAAGTCCATCTGCTTCCACCTTGAACAGAAATGGCACATTACGTTGTTGCGAACGACCACTCCACTTTGTGGGGAATATGTCCACTAACCACAAATCTAAACGGCCATACCTGGAAACAGTCCTGGAGGACTGCTTAACATGTCATGCACTCATCTCTCAAACATTGTTTGATTATCTTAAAAGGGCTTTGAAGCCAACTAAACGTTGGTTAAAAGTGGAACGATGCGACACTACACTTCGAGGGGTCACTCAGACTACCTCGCCTCTCACATTGAGAGTCATGCTGAAACTACACTTCAAGGACGTATCGCTCGTTCACCCTGTGTATGTTATTACCAGCCTCGAAACTGTAACCCTGCTACTTGGAGCAGACTTGATGGATCGGTTACTCCCATTGATGGATTGGAAAACCAAAGAGGTTTGGTCACAGGCCACTGTGCCTTCTCCACTGACCTCCCCTAAAGGTAGCTGCAGCGCAGTCATTCACGAGGGGTATCTGTCGAAAGCACCACTTGGGAAAAAGACGTTTAGAAACCTCTTGGGGCAGAATCCGATCCAAGGAGATATTACGATATCTCGACACATTCCATCAGCCAACTTGATTGACCATTCTTTTCATGATTTCGAGCCAGCCGTCTCTGTGAATACGCAACTTCCCTCCTCCTTGCAGTCGCGCAATACGGTAGTTGAGATGAACTCCTCTTGCCCTTCGGACACTTCCGGAAGCACTGCGGCCGTCTCAGCAAGAAAAACATTGATGCGCAGAGTATACTCTGATTCCGATGATACACATTCCGCTTTGTTGTGGACTGTCACCCCTTACAATGTCACTAATGGCGTCAGTCCAGCAACTGACCCGATGACTCCCACTGGTGAAACACTTTGCGATATCACAGACCGATATCCTCGTCTCAGTTCGCAGGTACTGAAGAGGTTGCCACACGCGGACGCGGTGGTGACTGACATGCATCTTCAGCCACTGAGCGTTTTGAAACACAAACACCAAGAGATTTGGTTGAAAGGTTACAGCCATTCTCATAACAACGCGGCCGCTGACAACTCGTACATAGGGTCCGACCTTTTCATTTGCGCCTCATACACCAACACCACCCGCTGGTGGTGGGGTCCCGAGACACAAAGGTGGGAAATAGTAGCCCAGACCCATGATGAGACTACGGACAACAACGTACGAGGCCGCCAGAGCATAAATCAAATCTAGTTGTAAACTCCCCCATGAGAACAGTGAGGAGCAGACAGGCCCCTAGACGGGGATTATCTTAGAACACATCTAAGATGGTACTGAGGTGTACCACACTGGTCGTAAAGGAAGTCCAGTGGACTTGTCCACCTCCAAAACAAATGGCAACAATAATCATTCCTTGCCATGTGTAGGTTCAACTACAATACAACTAGTAAAATGCTCCAATCATGTGTTCCGGTAGTATAATATTTCAGAATAAATCGGTAGGATAACTGGTCCCTTTGAGCACCAGTACCAATACCAGCAACAGTCAGTCCAGCTACAATCAGTAAGGAGGTTAGAGACCTAACCAATAAATTACCCTTGACAATAGCGACATAGGAGTCACTCAGAGTGCAACACGTGGAAGGGAATCTCCAGGGCACTCTTCCAATGGTTAACACACATCTCACTAATAAATAGAATCCTCCATTCAGGAGGAAAATTATTAGAATCATTAACCACGATCACACCACGTACGACTGGTCCAATACTTAAAAGAGTACTTCCGTCGTGAGGTTAGCTCCTCACGTGGATAACATAGCTATGAAAGAGACTTCATACCTATCGCCACTACAATAGTGGAAGACACAGTGACTTGTAGTAAAAACTACTACAGACTCCCTCGACACCAATTCTGACTGACCTCCAGGCATTGACCTGAAAATTACCTGACTACGTCAGACTCATTCTGAACAAGTTGTAATCTGCCAGGATACTTGGCTTTCTTCCCTTGACATGCGCGCTTGTGTAAGTGTAAACGCACATGCACAACGGAACATCCAATTAGGATTTATGCTAGTATCACTTAAGTGTCCAAGCAAAATACCAGCCTTAGTAAATAAAGTTGAACATTTACTTCTAGGCCGTTGACTCTACAGCACTCACCAGTTTTCTTCCCAGAAGTCCATAGGTCATCCCTGTAGACTGCCCAAAACTAGTGCCTTACAGCTGTAAACGTATCATATAGTTATCAACTTAGGATAGTGCCTAAGCAACACACCAAGTAGGAAAACCCTAGATATGGCATTAGAGACAATGCCATGATAGTCATTTTGCCAGAACATTGGACATATATAGAATACAGTCCAATTAGATGATTTTTGTGTGAGAACTATATTTTGTATATCTTTTGTTTATGCTTCCATTCCTTTTTGGTTCAGTTCCTTTGACACTTAGGAAGTGATAGAGCCATAAACAAAGTCCCCATACAACCATCACTTAGTGCCACAACCCCTCTCATTGGGGCATAAATGTAATTATCTATATTTCATGAGTGTGTGTGCGTTGTTAACATCTGCCCAAGTTACTGCCCAGATCATCCAGTCTGGACGACAACCAGATGATGGGTCCGGAACGGCGACCCCAAAACCGGACACCCACGGCCCATCCTTGTGGCGGCATGCCCCGCTGTCAGGGAGCCTACCAAGGTAAACCACCAGAAGGGGGGGGACCGCAACGGCGATCACCAACCAGGACATCCCCTGGCCCTCCCTGGGGTACTTTGCAGCTTCCAGGGAACCTACCAAGGTACATCACTAGAAGGGACCGCAACGGCGATCACCAACCGGACATCAACTGGCATCCTTGTGGTGGACTGCTCCGCTTTCAGAGAAGCCTACCAAGTTCAACCACCAGAGGGGACTGCAACAATGATCTCCAAACAGGACATCACGTATTCATGATTTTATGTTGATTTGTAACTTGCAGGACAAACAAGATCCAAACCACCAGGGGGGTATGTCATGACATTGGCCTCTTTGGGTATAGCAAGCCCATCCCCCTCTCCCTGCCTCCCCCTTGCCTCCTTCAACTAGACTGCTGTGGTCAGAGGTCGTAAATTCCCGAGAAGACCTCATGGACACACAGTTATGGAGAGTAGTTTTTCATGGAGACAAAGGAAATCCTTCCACAGAACTTGAGGTATGAACAAATTTCATGTTCCGGAGAAAGTGTAAAAGATCGGTGAAGAATCCAGCTACGAACTGGTCCGTTTGTCACAACTTGGGAAGCTCATGGGAGACGGTGTGGCCACATTACCATAACGCTGTTTATATAATAGCCCCAGATATAAGGTTTACAAGGTTTATAAGGTTTTTTGTATAAGATGAATGAATGAGTATGATACTGTTTACACAATTTTACAATGTGATTTTGGACTGTTTAATGAAGGAAAACTCAAAAAGGGAATTAGATTTGAACTAAATCAGAGGACCGCCCCTGAGCCCAGTTAGGGTCAGACATTCTGGGACAGCCCTTTTCTGCCATTCCAAATAAAACCCAACTTTGAGAAATTAGCTTACCTCAATTACGAGATGGCTAAAGGATGCAGACCATTGCTGAATCTTTTAACCATACCACGTGGTTAAACTCTTAGACTATCGATACCGACAAAATGAGAACAAGTCTTTGATATTAATTACTAGTCTGCAGCTAGGAATTCGGTATCATTGAACGCGAAGAATGACAACTGCCGAAACATCCATTCTATAGCGAATGTCACTTTGAACTATCCCCTCTAACCAAGACAGAGAGAGACAGACAATTCTACAAAAGAAAGACTTTTCACCAGCGATCAAGACGACACACTGAGCGTAAATATATATATTTATTGCAATTGTTCCCGAATGAGTGAGCGTTCATGTGTAAAGGATTAGCATTTCAATTGTTATAATTATTAACTCTGTAGTGACTTCTTAGTCGACCCCCACTTCTCCTTTGTCTAACAAGCCGCAATGCCGGTTCAGCCCACTAGGGCACATTTTCCTATCATTTCATGTAACCACATTTATCATGTTTGTTTGTTTGTTTATGCATTTCTGTGAATTACTTAGTTAGTAATAAATAAATGATTTAAGACAATTGATGTATGGATGACTCATAGTGAAGACTGGGTTCGTGCAGATAACCAACAACTTACGACGTTTGGAATGAGACTAACGTGAGGTAAAATAAATAAATCATTAATCAGAAGACTATTGATCAGATATGAAAATATCTGAAAGGTTATATTGGGAAATTATAACTTTGTAATCTGAATACTTTCCTTGGTGCCCCAACTTCCTAGTTAATTACAGTTACAAGATTATTCAGTTTAATCGCGTAATACTAATTACAGGAATCTTTGATAAAAACTAAGTATTCAATTTATTGATAGTAAAGACACGACACACTCAAACCGGTGTGCCTGGCACCTACTACCATACCCTGTTAAAAATGTAATGCACTTAAATATTTTGTCTTGTCCATTCACCGTCTGAATGGCACACATACACAATCCATGTCTTAGTTGTCTCAAGGCTTAAAAAACCTTCTTTAACCCGTCTCCTCCCCTTCATCTACACTGATTGAAGTGGATTTAACAAGTGACATCAGTAAGGGATCATAGCTTTTACCTGGATTCACCTGGTTAGTCTATGTCATGGAAAGAACAGCTGTTCCTAATGTTGTGTACACTCTGTGTATATGTGAATTGTTCCGAGCTTAATATTAAAATCAGCAATGAACAGCTGTAGGCCTACACATTCATTCAAGGTAAAACATCCAATGATCAACATACACGTGCAGACACACAAAAACACGGCTCTCAAGGCAAAACAAACAAATATCGCCTCAAAACTAACGGTCACAAAAGCAAATATTGAGGACAGCAATTGTGTGCTCGGGTGCAAACTGCGTGTGTGCATACAGGCGCGTGTGTGTGTGTGTGTGTGTTTTTGTGTTTCAGAATATTTTGAGCTGCTTCATCCCATACTGACCAGGACCCAGCTGCATTAGTGGAATCTTATCTGCTGGAATGAGGAGCGGAGACACAGGAAGACGGATGGCCAGGCCCCCTCGGCATGCTGGTTATAGGGGGGGGCAGAGGAGTGCAGCTGAATTCCAGAGGGAGAGGCCTAATCCCAGTCACTATGTAATCATTCCCCCGTACTGGGGGGCTAGCCAGAGCCTAGCGGGACCCTATCCAATTCCTACTCTAATCGCCTGATCTGGAGACTACTCTGGCCCCCTCCTCTTCATTTGGATTCAAAGCTCCCTTGTCACCCCCATCGGTCAGTGTAGACCGGAGGGCCAGCTAGCATCTTGTGTGGTGCTGAGGTGCTTTCATTTAAAGTGGGTGCCACCGTGTTATGGTCAGTCAGTGGGTGCATTTTTTATTTACACAGGGGCACCAAGAGGTTACAGCAAGGTTTTCAGGTAATACCAACCTTTCTTGTATATGAACGGGGGGAAATGACATGTGTCTGGGCTGTGCACTGGTAACTCTGCATTTACACTAGGAAGCTGTATCACGCAGTGAAACATCTGAAGCCATTCACTTTCAAATGAAGGAAAGCGAGAGTAGTGGAGTGGATGAGGGAGGTACTGTTGAGCGAAGTTGGGGAAAATGTTACTTTATTCAAATCCTCCGCGGTATTGCAACGCGAGTGACAAATTGAAGCTCACCATAGCTTCCAACCCCTACTGGATTGGCTGACAATGGCTGTTGATACATAGCACTACCTTGCTTGCTTGCTAGTTAGCTTGTTAGCACCCACATGAGGGCGATGCTAGCATGGCTAGGTGAGTGCCGCTTGTAAAGTGTAAACAGCCAGTAAGACATTGGAATACAACAACAATAATCTGTTTTATGTAGAGGGAAACCAATTAAACCAAAACGTGTTGAATGGAAGCTAGATTGTCATTTGAGATGCTAGTAATGGCACATCTGTACCTGTAGCTGCTAGAATAAGAGGCCTTACACCTTAGTTTGTAACAAGAGCACTCGAAGACCAGCCTCATGTCTAACAACGATTACTCTTATTGTTGTCATGCCTTCAGAGTACATGACAATGGGCAATACCACCAAGGCGATTTGGAGCCAAAATGGGTGCTTTCATAGGGATCAAAATGGAGAGAACCTTCATTTAGCCCTGTCCTGCAGCAGAATGGCATGATGGCTGGGCTGCCATCCAGTGTCTGGTACTGAATGCTGTCATAGCCGCAGTGAGGGATGCCCCCATGCCCATCAGTCTCCCCACGGTCCTCCAAACCCAAGAACCCCACCTTTTTCTGTCCCAGTGAGTCTGTGGAAAGCAATCACACAGTCCCAGCGGAAGAGGAAATGGCACACGCTCAACTCCTGTCAGTTCCACTATTCCATCAACCCCAGCATTAGCTGACCAGATGGACCAAATCCTTTAGGCAGATATGCAATGTACCAGTGCATTAAACAAGTGAGCTTAAAAAAAAAAGAGGGAGAGAAAAAAAAATACATGAGTTGGGGCATTTGAGATGGAAAATGCATCAGCAATCCACATGTTCCACCAGTTTTTTTCCCCTCCAGAGGGTTTTAGGCTCAGGGTTCCAGCTGTGAGGCACCATCAGGTATGGAGGCACACTGAGGCATGCGCTTGGCGCACGAGGCCCAAAATGGCCGCACCCGATAGACAGATGAAGGGAGTGCTGTGGGAAACACCATAGACTGACCTGCGACTCACTGACTCCCCCAGCTGGCTCTGTGCTCCACACCTCTGGGGGCAAAGGGCTCTAAACCTAACACTGCTAGGGCTGGCATAATAATAGTATAATTTACAGTTATAATCATCTTAATAAATTCATTTTAGGAGGGGGTAAACCTTATTTTCAAGTAGATATAGTAATACATTTTTTGAGACTGGGGTGTCACCAAAGCTGTGTTGTATTCAAAGCTGTGCTATATTGTATTGCAGTGCCTTCAGAAAGTATTCATACCTCATGACATTGCACATTTTGATCAGTTACATGTAGAAGTACAAAATGATTAAATTGTTTTAAGAGTTTTGCAAATTAAATATAGAAATATCTCATTTATAGAAGTATTCATAACAGATAAATAAATAAAAATAAATTCAAACGAGTCAAAACACGTTAGAATCACCTTTGGCAGCGAAAGTCTAAGAGCTTTGCACGCCAGGATTGTACAATATTTGCACTTTTTATTTTTCCCATTGCTAGAAAGACATTTTCTAGTTTGCCATACATTTTCAATTTATGTATATACAAAAAAATCAATTAGGCCACTCAAGGAACATTCAATATCATCTAGGTAAGCAACTTGTGTATATTTGGCCTTGTGTTTTAAGTTATTGTCCTGCTGAAACTGAAAAGGATAATGTCTCCCAGTGTCTGTTGGAAAGCAGAATTTCCCAGGTTTTCCTCTAGGATGTTGCCTGTACTTAGCTCTATTACGTTTCTTTTTATCCTAAAAAAAACCTCCCTTGTCCTTGGAGATAACAAGCATACCCATAACATGATGCAGCCACCATCATGCTTGAAAATATAAAGAGTGGTACTCAGTTATGCGTTGTCGGATTTGCCCCAAACATAATGCTTTGTATTCAAGACAAAAACGTCATTTCTTTTCCACATTTTTTACAGTTTTACTTTACGGTCTTATTGTACAAGCCTCCTTCGTTTCACACTGTCATTTTGTAACTATATCCATCCTCTGTTCTCTCCAATCACAGCAATTAAACTCTAACTGTTTTAAATTCAACATTGGTCACGTGGTGAAATCTCTGAGCGGTTTCCTTCATGCGGAAGACATCTCAGTCGAAGGCACTAGGTATCATTGTAGTGACTGGGTCTATTGATGCGCCATCCAAAGCGTCATTAATAACTTCACTATGTCAAAGGGATATTCAAAGTTTGCTATTTTATTTTTACCCATCTACCAATAGGTGCCCTTTTTTGCGAGGCATTGGAAATCCTGCCTGGTTTTGTGGTTGCATCTGTTGGAAATTCACTGCTCGATTGATAGACCTTACAGATGATTAGTTAGGAGAGTTAGGAAAGCTAAGGCTAGCTTTTTCAAGAAGAAATATGCATCCTGTAGCACAAACTCAAAAAAGTTCTGGGACACTAAAGTCCATGGAGAATAAGACCACCTCCTCCCAGCTGCCCACTGCACGGAGGCTAGGAAACACTGTTACCACCGATAAATCCCCAATAATTGAGAAATTCAATGAGCATTTCCACCTGGCTACACCTACCCCGGTCAACAGCCCTGCACTCCCCACAGCAACTCGCTCAAACCTCCCCACTTTTCCTTCACCCAAATCCAGATAACTGATGTTCTGAAAGAGCTGCAAAATCTGGACCCCTACAAATCAGCCGGGCTAGGCAATCTGGACCCTCTCTTTAAAAAATTATCTGCCGAAATTGTTGCAATCCCTATTACTAGCCTGTTCAACCTCTCTTTCGTATCATCTGACATTTCCAAAGATTGGAAAGCTGCCGTGGTCATCCCCCTTTTCAAAGGGGGAGACACTCTAGACCCAAACTGCTACAGACCTATATCTATTCTACCCTGCCTTTCTAAGGTCTTTGAAAGCCAAGTTAACAAACCGATTACTGACCATTTCGAATCTCACAAACTTCTCTGCTATGCAATCTGGTTTCAGAGCTGGTCATGGGTGCACCTCAGCCACGCTCAAGGTACTAAACGATATCATAACCGCCATCGATAAAAGACATTACTGTGCAGCCGTATTCATCAACCTGGCTAAGGCTTTCGACTCTGTCAATCACAACATTCTTATTGGCAGACTCAACAGCCTCGGTTTCTCAAAAGACTGCCTCGCTTGGTTCACCAACTACTTCTCCGATAGAGTTCAGTATGTCAAATCGGAGGGTCTGTTGTCCGGACCTCAGACAGTCTATGGGGGTGCCACAGGGTTCAATTCTGTTGAAGATTCTTTGATCCACCTCTACGCAGACGATACCATTCTGTATACTTCTGGCCCTTCAATGGACACTGTGTTAACAAACCTTCAGATGAGCTTCAATGCTATACAACTCTCCTTCCGTGGCCTTCAAATGCTCTTAAATGCAAGTCAAACTAAATGCATGCTCTTCAACCGATCGCTGCCCGCACCTGCCTGCCCGTCCAGCATCACTACTCTGGACGGTTCTGACTTAGAATATGTGGACAACTACAAATACCTAGGTGTCTGGTTAGACTGTAAACTCTCCTTCCAGACTCACATTAAGCATCTCCAATCCAAAATTAAATCTAGAATCGGCTTCCTATTTTGCAACAAAGCATCTTTCACTCATGCTGCCAAACATCCCCTTAAACTGACTATCCTACCGATCCTCGACTTCGGCAATGTCATTTACAAAATAGCCTCCAACATTCTACTCAACAAATTGGATGCAGTCCATCACAGTGCCATCCGTTTTGTCACCAAAGCCCCATATACTACCCACCACTGCGACCTGTATGTTCTCGTTGGCTGGGCCTCGCTTCATACTCGTCGCCAAACCAACTGGCTCCAGGTCATCTACAAGTCTCTGCTAGGTAAAGCCCCGCCTTATCTCAGCTCACTGGTCACCATAGCAGCACCCACCCGTAGCATGCGCGTGAGCTCCAGCAGGTATATCTCACTGGTCACCCCCAAAGCCAATTTTTTCTTTGGCCGCCTCTCCTTCCAGTTCTCTGCTGCCAATGACTGGAACGAACTGCAAAAATCTCTGAAGCTGGAGACTCTTACCTCCCTCACTAGCTTTAAGCACCAGCTGTCAGAGCAGCTCACAGATCACTGCACCTGTACATAGCTCATCTGTAAATAGCCCATCCAATCTACCTCATCCCCATACTGTATTTATTTATTGCTCCTTTGCACCCCAGTATCTCTACTTGCACATTCATCTTCTGCACATCCTACCATTCCAGTGTTTAATTGCTTTATTGTAATTACTTCGTCACTATGGCCTATTTATTGCCTTACCTCTCTTATCCTACCTCATTTGCACATGCTGTATATACATTTTTCTACTGTATTATTGATTGTATGTTTGTTTATTTCATGTGTAACTCTGCGTTGTTGTATGTGTCGAACTGCTTTGCTTTATCTTGGCCAGGTCGCAGTTGCAAATGAGAACTTGTTCTATTTAGAATGAGAGCTTGTACCTATTTAAATAAAGGTGAAATATATTTGTTTAAATGATTACAGTACCAGTCAAAAATTTGGACACACCTACTCATTCAAGAGGTATTCTTTACTTTTTTTATAACTAATTTCTACATTATAGAATAAAAACTATGAAATAACTAAGTCATCAAAACTATGAAATAACACCGTGAATCATGTAGTAACCCCCCGAAAAAGTGTTAAACAAATTAACATATATTTTATATTTGAAATTCTTCTAAGTAGCCACCCTTTGCCTTGATGACAGCTTTGCACACTCTTGGCATTCCCTCAACCAGCTTCATGAGGTAGTCAACTGGAATGCATTTCAATTAACAGGTGTGCCTTGGAAAAAGTTAATTTGTGGAATTTCTTTCATTCTTAATGCATTTGAGCCAATAAGTTGTGTTGGGACAAGGTAGGGGTGGTATACAGAAGATAGCCCTATTTGGTAAAAGATCAAGTCTATATTATGGCAAGAACAGTTAAAAATAAGCAAAGAGAAACGACAGTCCATCATTACTTTAAGATATGAATATAAGTCAATCCGGAAAATGTAAAAGAACTTTCAAAGTTTCTTCAAGTGCAGTCGCAAAAACCATCAAGCGCTATGATGGAACTGGCTCTCATGAGGACCGCCACAGGAAAGGAAGACCCAGAGTTACCTCTGCTGCAGAGGATAAGTTCATTAGATTTGTCAACCTTAGAAATTGCTGCCCAAATAAATGCTTCAGAGTTCAAGTAACAGACACATCTCAACTGTTCAGAGGAGACTGTGTGAATTAGACCTTCATGGTCGAATTGCTGCATAGAAACCACTACTAAAGGACACCAATTAGAAGACACTTGTTTGGGCCAAGAAACACGAGCAATGGACATAATACCAGTGAAATCTGTCCTTTAATCTGATGAGTCCGAATTTGAGATTTTTGGTTCCAACCGCCATGTATTTGAGAGATGCAGAGTAGGTGAACGGATGATCTCACGAATATGTGGTTTCCACCGTGAACATTGGGGGGGGGGGGCTTTGTTGGTGACACTGTCTGATTTATTTAGAATTCAAGGCACACTTAACCAGCATGTCTACCACAGTATTCTGCAGCGATACGCGATCCCATGAGTTGGACCGCAGAGTGAAGGAAAAGCAGCCAACAAGTGCTCAGCATTTGTGGGAACTCCTTCAAGACTGTTGGAAAAGCATTCCAGGTGAAGCTGTTTGAGAGAACGCCAAGAGTGTGCAAAGCTGTCAAATGCAAAGGGTGGCTACTTTGAAGAATCTCAAATATAAAATATATTTTAAATTAACACTTTTTTGGTTACTACATGATTCCATATGTGTTATTTCATAGTTTTGATGTCTTCACTATTATTCTACAATGTAGAAATAAACCCTGGATGAAAGTAATTTGTCCAAACTTTTGACTGGTACTATATACGTGTGGGGCATAGAGATGAAGTAGTCATTCAAAAATTATGTTAGACACTACTATTGACCACAGAGTGAATCCATGCAACTTATGTGAATTTCTAAGCATATTTTTTACTCCTGGACTTATTTAAGCTTGCCACAACAAAGGGGTTGAATACTTCAACTCAAAACATTTTAGCTTTTAATTTATTAAATGGTAAAACAAATTAAAAGCATAATTACACTTTGAAATTATGGGGTATTGTGTGTAGGCCAGTTACACCAAATCTCAATTGAATTTATTTTAAATTCAGGCTGTAACAACAACATGTGGAACAGTCAAACGGTGTGAATACTTTCTGAAGGCACTATAGGTATGTATAGGTATGCTGGAGCTGATTTTCAAACATGCATTACAAGCTCAAAACATTTTTTTAACAAGACAAATTATGACAATAACCCTAGTCATTTGCATGAGAATTAGGCCTAATCGTTATGGCAAACTCCATAATCATCAGAGCCCTAAGCACTGTTAAGAGCAGTTTCCCATCAGCGGTCTATGGGAAATACAGTATGACTCGTCTGCACAGAATCAATCAACTGAGATTAGATCATTTTGCATAACCTTTCAATGCATTGTGACATATTGTGAAATTCATTTGGGTATATTGTTACAGTAAGTGACATTCAAGACAAAAAGTCAACTGTATTCGGTGAGCACAGTGCTCAGGGTATTAACTAATGACTGGGGGCTTAAAGATGGTAAACGGAGAGGCTTTGTGTGGGGAAGTTCCATAGGTATTAACTATAATATCGGAAACCTTTCCATTCCTTTTGGGGTCTGTGAGCGAAGCTGGAATTCAGATTTACAGCTGCGTGTAGGAAGGGTGGAAGAGGCCCCTCTTTTCACATAGTGTACCAGAGACGGGGGCTGATGTTGGGCAGGGGTCAGAAAGAGGGGTCACTCTCTGGTGTGCTGGTGTATGTCACTGACGCCATGGCTCTCTGATGAACCCCTCACACATACAAACGACCCTCAGCCACACAAGCACGCGCACAGGCATAATATTCTCCTAATTTATGTAGATGTCTCTGTATTACGCAGTTAGCGTTCGCTCACCCACTCGGCCCATTCATTTAGCATAGTTGAGATGCAGACTCTATGCGTCAGACAGACTGCTGCCCTACAGAGTATTGTACATGATGTAGACAGACTGCTGCCCTACAGAGTATTGTACATGATGTAGACAGACTGAGTACAGTACTCTGGGTAGCACTCATCCAGGAGATGTCCCCCTGCCACGCTGTGTGTGGGAGACTGGGAGAGTCAGTCAGACAGACCTCTCCCTCCTGTCCTCCTTCCATCCTCCCACAAAATTCCCCAGTCAGGCTGGATTACCAGGCCCGCCTCTGAAATCAATAGCCAGGGTTTGAAAGCAAAGAGGCGAACAGGAGGCGTTGGCGGCTGAGTTTCGCTCTCATCTCTCATTGGTTCATTGGCTGGCTGTCTGGCTGGTAAATATCCCTGCGTCGTGTTAAAGAGGAGGGCTATAATTAACTGTGCGAGACGCCAGTCAGCCAGGGGTTGGGCGCCGTGCCAACGGATCAGCCCTAATTACTATATTCACTTTGTCAGGAACGCTCACTTTGCTGCTCCCTCTGATAGGCCATGGCAGCCTCAGAAATCCCCCGGCACAGCACAGCGCACTCAGGCAGGCAGACGGGGCCGACTGGCAGGCAGGCAGACGGGGCCGACTGGCAGGCAGGCAGACGGGGCCGACTGGCAGGCAGGCTCGCAGTCACAGGGTGATGAAAGCCTGGTTGGGTGGAGGGCTGAGCGACTGCAACAGGGGAAGACACCCCAATGGCCGGCAAGCTCAGGGACCAAACAAACACAGGGGCCACCCGACTGAGAAAAAATAGTCCTATACACAGTAATGCTGCTCCCAGCCGCCCTGATTGATTTTCCCATTGATTGGATCATGTACATATGTCCTTTTGTCAGGTACAGTACTACAATATGGTGCCTTAAACCTGATCCGAGGCCCCCGTGTTTTTAGTCAACTCTGATTTCAGATCAATATAAAACACCAGTCTAAAAACAGACGTCTGCCTCCTGCAGTGTCTCCACAAATGGCTACAGTGCTATTTTGTGGTGTCCAACATGCTCATTTTATTGATGTTGTTGAGCAGAGGAGTCGTATTTTTCACACGGTTTGTAAACACCCTTTTAGTACGCATGGGGTTTGGCTACGATTAAATGCTCGGAAATGGAGTTCCTATCAAAAGGCCAACTTAGGCTGGTGGAGGTATTTACATGTGGTGAAATTCACTGACAAAATATTTTTCACTAAACGTGGCCTGCTATCAATGGTTCTAATACATTACTGAACTGGAAATATGTGAGCTCGACAGGCGGGGGATGAATATGGCTTTATTTAAATAGTTTTACTGTGGAAGCGGCTCAGACAACCATTTCAGGGCAGTTTATCACATAAAGCCTCTTTCACACTGCCGGCCCAAACTGTCCACATACGGGCAAATCACACTCCAAAGCCTGTTTCAACACAGCCACAGCCAGAGAGGGATAAGGATCACTTGCATACGTGGGCGTATTCATGGGGCACCACTGAGGGAAGCTTGATGGCAGAGATACACTGAATATAACAAACATTAAGTTGCTTCACCCCCTTTTGTCCTCAGAACAGCCTCAATTCGTCGGGGCATTGACTCTACAAAAAGTGTCGAAAGTATTCCACAGGGATGCTGTCCCATGTTGACTCCAATAACTCCCACCATTGTGTCAAGTTGGCTGGATGTCCTTCGGGTGGTGGCCCATTCTTGATACACATGGGAAAATGTGTGTGAAAACCCCAGTAGTGTTGCAGTTCTTGACATGGCACCTACTACCATACCACGTTCAAAGTCACTTATATTTTTTGTCTTGCCCATTCACCCTCTGAATGGCACACACACACACAATCCATGTCTCAATTCTCTCAAGGCTTAAAAATCATTCTTTAACCTATCTCCTCCTCTTTATCTACACTGATTGAAGTGGATTTAACAAGTGACATCAATAAGGGATCATAGCTTTCACCTGATGAGTCTATGTCATGGAAAGAGTAGGTGTCCTTAATGCTTTGTATACTCAGTGTAATTACATACAGTATGCGCAAGCAGACGACGACGGTCCTCCTGCCAAATGCAGGGCATTCATCCTGATGTGCTTTATATCTGACTACTGTGGGGACTGAAAATCTTCAACAAAACAATTTGAGGTAGACCTGTGATTAACATTCATTTCAGGGGTTCTTGAATACGGTCTGCACAAGTCCTATTCCATACATTTTGGCTTCAAACATACGTCCTCGGTCGGTTAGAGTAAGCTATTGAAACCGGTTTCTATTTCAGGATACAAAACAAACAGATGACAGTAATTAAATGAAGTCATCTCTCTCTTGATTCAGGTCAGACACTCAGCTCAGTCCACACTCTCTCCGGCGGTTACCTCTTAGCTACCAACTCTCATATGAAAAACAGTAGGTCAACCTGACAAAAGCACTTATGAAGTCTTCCCACAATTCTGGTGATGCCATACGGTTAGACTCTTACTCAGAAGGGCGTCCTTTTATCACGAGGCAAATACCAAACTCAAATATTATCTGACAAACTTTGAAAGGGCAGTCAAAACTCCTGAACTCTGTCAGAATCAGGTGAACCACTTCCACACAGACATGTCTGGAATGATTGAATCTACTCAAAGCCCTTGAATCTTATCCACAAAGCGTGTCCCTGAGTTTAGTCCATTTCTCTCTGATGGCGACAAAGCCTATTGAACAGGAGAAGAAACAGGCCCCGTAATTGAATTGTTGGAAAACAAATGCACCTTCCAGCAGAGAGAAAGAACGTGTGGCCTAGGGTCGTCTAGCAGTCTAACCGCTGCCTCCGGTGCACATATACCGCTGCAGCATGGATTCCAATCCGGCACACTCATTTTTCAGCACTCTCTCTCTCCTTTATCTTTCCCACTGTCTCTCTATCCAATAAAGCATCAACATTTCAAAAATAGGAAGGACATGTCTCTAAGGGGGGTGTAAAGTGGACATATCAGGCCTCTAACAGACATAGACAAATTGCCACACTGTACAGCCGTGAGGTCAAACAGTGATAGCGCCGCTAGAAATCCCCTTGTTCATTAAATGACCTGTTACATCTTATCATTCCACCAAAATAAAGGCCCTCATGCATTAAAGAACAGTATACAGTGCATTTGGCAAGTATTCAGACCTTCCCCTTTATCCACATTTTGTTAAGTTAGGACCTTATTCTGAAATGGATTAAATGTATTGTTTTCCTCATCAATCTACACATAATAATAGCCCATAATGACAAAGCGAAAACAGGTTATTCAAAAGTTCTGCAAATGTATTAAAAATAAAAACAAATAACTTATTTACATAACTATTCAGACCCTTTGCTATGACACTTGAAATTGAGCTTAGGTACATCCTGTTTCCATTTATCATTCTTGAGATGTTTCTACAACTTCATTGGAGTTCACCTGTGGTAAATTCAATTGATTGGACATGATTTGGAAAGGCACACACCGGTCTATATAAGCTCCCACAGTTGACAGTGCTTGTCAGAGCAAAAACCAAGCAATGAGGTTGAAGGAATTTTCCGGAGAGCTCCGAAACAGGATTGTGTCGAGAGACAGATCAGGGGAAGGATACCAATAAATGTCTGCAGCATTGAAGGTCCCCAAGAACACAGTGCCCTCCATCATTCTTAAATGGAAGGAGTTTGGAACCACCAAGACACTTCCTAGAGCTGGTCGCCATGTTAAACTGAGCAATTGGAAGGGCATTGGTCAGGGAGGTGAAGATGGGAGAACCTTCCAGAAGGACAACCATCTCTGCAGCACTCCATCAATCAGACCTTTATGGTAGAGTGGCCAGACGGAAGCCACTCCTCAGTAAAAGGCACATGACAGCCCGCTTGGAGTTTGCCAAAAGGCACCTAAAGGACTCTCAGACCATGAGAAATAATATTAAAACCAAGATTGAACTCTTTGGCCTGAATGCCAAGTGTCACGTCTGGAGGAAACCTGGCACCATCCCTACGGTGAAGCATGGTGGTTGCAGCATCATGCTGTGGCAATGTTTTTCAGCGGAAAGGACTGGGAGACTAGTCAGGATCGAGGGAAAGATGAATGGAGCAAAGTACAGAGATTCTTGATGAAAATCTGTCCCAGAACGCTCAGGACCTCAGACTGGGGTGAAGGTTTTATCTTCCAACCGGACAAAGACCGTAAGCACACAGCGAAGACAACGCAGGAGTGGGTTCGGGACAAGTCTCTGAATGTCCTGGAGTGGCCCAGCCAGAGCCCTGACCGGAACGCGATCGAACATCTCTGGAGAGACCTGAAAATAGCTGTGCAGACACTCCCCATTCAACCTGACAGAGCTTGAGAGGATCTGCAGAGAATTGGAGAAACTCAAATATAGGTGTGCCAAGCTTGTATTGTCATACCCAAGAAGACTCGAGGCTATAATCACTGCCCAAGGTGCGTCAACAAAGTACTGAGTAAAGGGTCTGAATACTTACATAAATGTGCAAAAAAAAACATTTTTTAAAGTTTTTGCTTCGTCATTATGGGGTATTGTGTGTAGACTGAAAAACAATTTAAATCACATTTTAGAACAAGGCTGTAACGAAACCAAATGTGGAAAAAGTCACGGGGCCTGAATACTTTCCGAATGCACTGCATAAAGAGGTGTAGAAATCCCCCTATTTTCAATTGCAGACAACTCCTTTAGAAGTTATCGGGTGGAATCTGTAACAAAAAACTGAAGTAATCAATACCTTCTTTTACAGTCTTCAGACAGAAAACGGTTTGTGAGAGAGAAGTCACAAGCAACACTAGCCGAGTCTGCACTCTGAGCCAAAATGGAGGTGAACCAAACAACCCAAAAATATCTTCACCAGGAGTGCAGAGAAGGAAGAGACACTAAGCACTTTGAGAGGGTGGCCAAAACTCCCCTTCTCAGAGTGATCTCTCAGAGAGATGAAACACTAGAGTGAGTTAGCAACCCTGAGCCCCCTCTGAACAGCTCAGTAATTAAGGTAGCTTTCCAGCTCCAAGCGACAGAGGGATGAAATTTCCACCCCTGTGCCGGAACCCCTTGATGTTTTGTACCTTGGGTTCTGGGCCCATTTTGGCAACCAGATCGGTTGGTTTTTTTCTTTTTTTTTTCTCTCTTACAGAGTTCACAGAATCCCAGAGAACACAGCCTCCCAGCCAAAACCCCAGCACGATTAATTTAGTAACGGGTTATTAAGCTCAAACATAAATTGTAGCCCTGGACAGTTTAAATGGAAAAGAAGCCTGATTTATTAGAGCCGGAGACAAAACAGGTTTTTATTGTCCATTTATTCATCAACACTCATTGGGAGTGGTAACTCTGGAGGAATTTTCGGACAAAAAAAAAAGGAGGGGGAGTGGGGGCAATGGCTGCCGTAATCAAAGACAGAGCTTGCCGGGGAGAGGAGCACAATGCCCTTGACATTCTTATCCCAGCTCTTCCCTGGACAAGACTATATTTGTTTGGTAGAGCACTGCATCAGCTGAACAAATATATCAATAGTGTTTGCTGTCGCACTGTATCCTTGCATCTGTTCTTGACTTCATTTCAGGAGATTATTCATCAAGGCTGGCTAACGGCCTCCTCTGAGCAGTCAGAATAACTACGGGTTCATCTGAAGTACGCAAATAAAATACTCAAGCCATATCGGCGGGAGGATAGACTAACAGAACTGACACAGTGTCACTCGTAACGAAAGAGACGTTCTGTACATCATGTCGCCGGTCATTTCTACTCACATCAGTGTCATCTCCTATTCAAGGCCCAATTCTACAAAGTGATCCATCATTCCTTTGAGGTTCAATGGACATTTTCAACATAATTTATTACGAACTCAAACCAAGGAGTTACATAGACTAAGCAGTTTATGACTTTGGGGGCGTACTCCTCTGACTAAGAAAGGGGCCAATGGGGCAGTGAGCCAATGATTGTACCAAACACTGACAGTGTACCCTCAATCTGTCTGCTGCAGACGGACTGCCTCTAGTCACCAGAGAAACCACCTGCCAATGGGACGTCATACATACAAACAGACTTATACAAAATCAAAACACACAACTTATCCAATAGGTTATTGTAAAACGATTCTGCCATTTACCATTCCTTTCAACTGGTACGTTTATTCCGAATATTCTCCAACAACAACCTGGGGGCGTAGTGCTGAGGTACTGAATGAACATCTCAGAATGGCGTGATGAATTTCTGCATGAGCCAAATTGAAGCTGGTTCTCAATCCACCCCCCTCTCCTATATCCTCTCCTCTCCCTCTGTCCTGTGGAGGTGTTGTCCTCAAGCTTTCAAAGTCACACCATTCCTGACCTCTGTGTCTGTCTGCTGTGCAGTAGGTCTGCCTCTGTGTGCCAGAGCACCATGGGTCATCAGGGCACAGAATGAGGCATGGCACGGCTGTCGCTGACACAGCACATAGGATTGGTGCGCTGCTCTGTGCGTGTGTGTCTTTGTGTGCGTCTGTACATGTGTTTTTTGCCCTTGTGCGCACGCATGCGCTTGTGTGTGTGTTTAGGACGGACCAGACAGGGAAGGGTGGCAGTGCACTGAGAAAGGGGATGCCTAGTCAGTTGTACAACAATTCATTCAACCAAAATGTGTCTTCCACATTTAACCCAACCCCTCTGAATCAGAGGCGCGGGGGGGCTGCCTTAATCAATGTCCACATCATCGGCGCCCGCGAAGCAGTTGTTGTTGGGGGGTTAACTGCCTTTCTCAAGGGCAGAACGGAACCAATGAAATGACAATGACAGTAACCTGGCCGGCAGAGAGGCCTACTGTAACGCCACCAAACAGATGAATGGATCCTGAGGACAAGCCGTTGTGAAACACCAAGCCGTAGTCAGACTGCACGCGGGTCAAATAGTACATTCAGTAGATCTGATGAGGATTTTTTGTTATCCATTTTAAATTCAATATTGTTTGAATGGATACACTTCTGTATCAACTACAGTAGTAAATGAAGCTGAAGTGCCTGGTAATATCCACTCGTCGGTCCTCCCGCCTGCAGTCTGTTTGTTCTTCTTCTATTTTGCATGCTCTATCCTGTGCTCTCCTCTTTCCCGCTGTCAACTCACTCCTCTCTTCTCCCCCTCCTCTCTGCATTCTGTGCTCTCTTCTCCCTCTCTTGCTCCCTCTCAGCTTTGTTTGAGTAGAGCGCCATGGTGACGGAGGAGCCACACAAAAGGGTCACATGATGTCGAGGCGAGTCTAGGCGGGCGGGTGGACACAATGACCGCACCACTCCGCACAGCTGGAGTGTCACGCATTCCTGGTGTTTACAAGATTTCGGGGGAAAACTAATCCACCCCCCTGAGGAACTCTGCGGCGCAAAATTGGCCCATTTTCTGTCTGAATAGAGGGCTTATGTCATCGCTATGATGCATTTTAGGAGCATAAGAAAATGGCAACCTGCAAAAACGATGGCAGTGGTGGTAGGAGGGTTGAATCACAGACGAGGCAGATGAGAATAGGCTAAATAGTGGCCAAGGGCTTTTGTGTGGTGTGTGTGCGTCATATTTCTTTGGTTAAAATAATATTTAAAAAAATATCAAACATCTGTTCTATAATCTACAACTGTGGGCCTTCAATTCAGTTGCCATTTTTAGCATCACAGCGTCGTCATCAAAGACCGGGTTTCAAAAGCGCCACTGTTGTGGCGAAATATGTTGACATATCGTTAATTGAAGCCTCTATTGGACGTTGTGCCATCGTTGCCGAGGCCTTGCCAGCATACCTAGACCCTGGCAGCTTAATCAGATCCACAACAGAGTTTCCTATAAATAAAGAACCGCTCACTCCTTAAAACACCTCATACGCATGGCTAGTTTTTACCAATTCAGGACATGACTTCACAGAAAAGCAGTGGGGCCGGTCAAACTGGCCAGAACAGCCTTGACCAACCATGCGACAAGCATATTCCCTAAAAGGTGGTCGTAGTGGAGTAATCGAGTTCAGTTTGAGGGGGTGGATGGGGACTACTGACTACTACGGTCATCTTTTGATGGGATGCCCAGAGAGTTTCAGATTGTACTGACAAACCTGAATAGAGTAAAAGTTTATAAGAGGGGACACAGAGTAACCTAAGTAATGCCATGTAATGAATGGTGCTTTAATAAACTATGCTAACATGGACTAATGTAAGGATGGGCTAACTGGACCGCATGGGAAGTGGAATCCAATGAGGAACAAATGAGGAGCTCAGCCAATCAAAAGGACACTGTGTCCAAAAGGTAAATAAACACAGCCCACGATGACACAAAATGCCAGTGGAACCAGCTGAAAGAATAGCCGGGGGGAGGGCCTGTGAACAATGAGAGGACATTGTCTCCTCCGCTTGAATGGGCATCATTTCCCCGACTAACCCCACCCCCAACCCCCCCTGGTGCGGCCCATCGGATGACAATAGAGGCATTGATGACTGGGTATACACGCACATACGTCTGTCCAGCTATGACGCTGCACGTCCGTTACACCAACACAGACGTGTCCTCTCTGTCGTGCCTCTACTGCTGTGTGTGTGTGTGTGTGTGTGTGTGAGAAGACAAGCAGGCAGAAGCAGAGCAGATACTCACCTCTGGTGTGTTTTTCTTGAACTCACGGCTTTGGTCGATGAGCTTTTTCCTCGACTGCTCACTCTCATCCTGTCTGTTGGCCAGAGCTGTGGCGGTGGCATCCAGTTCTCTCTGTGGGACCAAGAGGGGGGAGGAGAAAGGACAGAATGATTACACAGGGCTCTGTGGGGGATGACCGCCATTTACATTTAACTCTTTCTTTTCCTCTTTGACCCCCTGCAGTCTGGCAACACTAGTGCCAAACTGGGAGCATGAGAGAGAAGAGAAAGACTGGTCTTAGTCAACGTCAAAAGAGGATTAATCTCCAGAGACAGAGACAGACAGACAGACAGACAGACAGACAGACAGACAGACAGACAGACAGAGACAGACAGAGACAGACAGAGACAGACAGACAGACAGACAGACAGACAGACAGAGACAGACAGACAGAGACAGACAGACAGAGACAGACAGACAGAGACAGACAGACCATGACTACTCAATGGCTGGCATCACACACACCCCTATGGGGAAAAAGACAGACAGACAGACAGACAGACGCACCATGACTACTCAATGGCTGGCATCACACACACCCCTATGGGGAAAAAGACAGACAGACAGACGCACCATGACTACTCAATGGCTGGCATCACACACACCCCTATGGGGAAAAAAAACACACCCACAGAGTTGGACACACATACTGTACAGTGTACGCACACATAAAATGTACACACACATACACCCTTTCAGCACATCTTCTGCAGACAGCAGTGTGATAAAAGCAATAGAACCACTTCTAGATCCCAGCAGCATTTATGCAGCTTATAAAAATCTCTATTGGAGAGAGAAAGAAAAAAACGTATGGGACGAAAGAGCTTTTCTCACAGGCTCCAGCCTTTATGGTCGCTAGGCATGTAAATTTCATAGGGCAGATCCCAGATTATCAATATTGGGACAGAGGTGCCAGAAGAAGATAAACACAGACTCTAGATCAGCATGGACAAGCCAGGCTACTACAATATCCACACTGATACAGCTGAACCTATATAGGCCTATACTCTCAGAATGTAAGCCACGAAAATCTATAGTTAGTATCAGACGAAGACATATTTTCCCATTGGATTTGGATATGTGAAGTGACTGACAAGCAGTCTCAGGTGGGCCTTTGATGAGGCTTTGTGTGTGTGTGTGTGTGTGTGTGTGTGTGTGTGTGTGTGTGTGTTGTCTCTGAGAGAAAGAGGCAGAGAGCGAGAGGCAGAAAGCGGGAGGCAGAGTGTGAGAGCGAGAAAAAGAGAGAGACAGTCGAGGCTGACATCTGGAAGCCAGATGCAGGGAACAAATCAAGTTAATTAGGCTGGAACTGAGCGAGCCAGACTGCTGCCCCCACTTTACTCCACACAGCCACCACCACCACGTCTGGGGGGGTAACTAGAGCATACAGTACACACAGCAGACTGGCTAGAGCACAGCTCACTTCCACCTCTCGCCCCCATTTTATCTGCACTCAGATCCTCCTCTAGTCTAGTAGGGAAGAATTGTCGAATAGAAGGGCCGCAGCAAGAACTATAAGAGCTGTTTCACTTAATACTTGGGCTTCAAGCCTAAAATTATTTGGTGTCTTAAAAAAGGGCTTTTGTGTGGTGTGTGTGCGTCATATTTCAAGAAAGTCAATTAAAGCAGTGACATCAATAGATGCGTCGCCTGCTCACCAGTCATAGGGGTGTTGCTGCATAGCAACGGGGCATGCTAATTCCAGCTTTGTGGGGTGGGTGTTGGGGGAACTGTTCCCAGGTCAGGGTAAAAGGTTTGGTGGGCAACACTGACCCAGGTTCAGGAAGAGGCCCGCTGCAAGTTACCTCCACTCCGCTGCAGGGGACCCATATGACAGAAAGGCTGCAGCAACCAAGGTTCGCCACAGGGGCACTGAGCAGAGGTGAGCAGAAGAGAAGTTTAAAGAAAATATATTGAGTTAGCTAGCCCTAGGAGTTGGGGAGTAACAGATGACATGTAATCAGTTACATGTAAGGGAAAAAATCCGTTACCAGCAAAAATATTGTAATCGGGTTACAGATACTTTCGAAAAACTAGATGATTACTTCAAGGATTACTTTTCAATTCAGAAAGGATGTTTGCGGAAAAAGCTTCGGTTTTCTCAATGACATTCAAATCAACATTGAAAAAAGCCGCAAGTTTTAAGTTTGTTCCACGTGAACGAGTCTGACCACAAGTCAGAGACCACTATGATGACACAGCAAATGTTTTTGATCGATCGCGGGAAGAGAGCAGGAATAGGCTTTTGTAGGCTACAGTCCAAGCTATGTCTTCCAAAGGTGCGACTGCTGTCGGCATCCAAAGATTATCCAACTTGAATAAACGCTTGGAGGTAAGGATGACAGCAGTGGTTGTAGTCCACGGTGATACGGACATCACTTATTATTGATATCTACATAGCGCATTGATGTGAATCACACTGCTGCTCTCTCATTAAGCTATTTGCGCCTTAGAGATTGTAGTTGTTGTGGATGGATGTTCACAAATCTAAATGTGTATTTGAACCCAATAATGGTTGAATTCAAGAAGTTTAACCTGCCTATCAATCATTGTTTTTAAAACCAGTAGACAGCCAGTGAGAAAATTGCTCTTGCGACAGCCGCGTAGTGCGGATCCCAGCCTATGGAATAAAAGTGGGGCTTTTATTGCTCAATCTAATTCATGCTGATGATTAAAAAAACAAACCCTAATGGACACATACTGAAACACTTTTGATTGCCCCCTTTAAGTCTATGTAGTTACTGAATAAGTCAAAAAAAGGACAAAGCAACAGATTACATTTAGGAAGTAACCTACCCAACCCTGCTAATGCATTGGCTAGTTGTACTGTAGCTCTCAGCAACTGTATTCCCTCTTTTCCTCTCCAGCTGTATCTAGACTAGCGAGGAATGAAGACACGAGGGGCGGAAGGAGGAGGGTGGTTCGGAGAAGTGGAAAGGAGGAACGCCCCGTTCCCCAAAAAGCTTCTGTCAAGTTAAGGGTCTTGAGACTGATTAGCAGATGCTGCCGTTAAGCACATTATGCAAACGATTTGGCTAATCACTTCAAATTGATTAGAGCCAGGCTTCCCAACCAGTTTTAATGCACCACCGCGTCTCTGGGACCCTCTGAGCCAGTCCAGGGGAACAGGGGAATGGGGTGGGGTGAGTAATTAGGTTCTTATCAACAGGAATTCATAGTCAGACCAACCCCAGCCTGCACACACCCACAGATATAGGGAGGCAAATCCTTAAACACACAGGGTAGCTAAATCTATCAAAAGTAGCAAAGTGAATGTGTACAGGCTATATGATATTAGCAGGCCTTGGTGTACAGACACAGGCAGTTTTTATTCAGGCTATAAGCTCTTTTTATAATGTAAAGAACTGTATGAAAATTGCCTAGCCTATATTCTGTCCAACGTCTCTACTGTATGTCATTGTAGGAGCTATGGGCACAGGCTAATGAGAAGAATAGCGCAGCCGGCCACGACCGGGAGACCCATGGGGTGGCACACAATTGGCCCAGCGTCGTCTGGGTTAGGGGAGGGTTTGGTCGGCAGGGATAACCTTGTTCCATCGCGCACTAGCGACTCCTGTGGGGGGCTGGGCGCAGTGCACGTTGACACGGTCGCCAGGTGCACGATGTTTCCTCCGACACATTGATGGGGCTGGCTTCCGGGTTAAGTGGGCATTGTGACTTGGTTGGGTTGTTTCGGAGGACGCACGGCTCTCGACCTTCGCCTCACCCAAGTCTGTACGGAAGTTGCAGCGAAGAGATAAGACTAACTACCAATTGGATACTACGAAATTGGGGAGAAAAAGGGGTAAAAGTAAGAAGAAAAAAATAATATAAAAAAAGAAGGCTAGCGCATTAACACACACGTTCAAGACCACTGCTTAAACTACGTAAAGAGATAATCCACCCCAAACCACTAATTCCTGTTATTAACATTGTTAAATAACACTAATATCCAACAATATTTTTCGTGAACAAATGCTTCATTTTGTCGTAAGAGCAAGATTGGTAGAATCATGTGAAAACTGTTTTGGGAAATCTGTTGCAGCTCAAGTCTACTACAAAACCCACAATGCAATGCTCCCTCTCTCCCTGGTATGGTTGGCTGGCTAGGTAACTAGCTAGAAAACATTGCTACACAATAATACCAAAGTCAATATGAAGTATTGTGAAGTAGCTAGCTAGCTGTAATATCTCCTATACAAACTGCACTATCAACTTAGGAGTCTCTCACAAGTTCAACTTAAAGTTAGTCTCTGCCACTGAGCTATAAACGGCATCTCTGCCTAGAGCGAGAGCAGCATTACGTTGCTTTCCTGTAGAGGTAATAAGAATCGCATTGGATGACGATTAGCTTAGCAAACACATGACAACGTGAATGCGATTGGTCGACAGTCAGTTGGGTGGGATGTTTCTCTCCCCCAGTGATGAGAATTATATAGCTATGAAGTGCGTTCCTACACAATTTCCTGATTTTCACAGGCGGATCACTTTGAAGTAAAATCAAGAGGTCCACCAATAGAACATAGGCTTTCACCAAATTCATAGGAGTTTCGTGATTTTTATTTCTGGCAGTGGATTATCCCTTTAATTCACCGTCACAAATGCTGACTATTCCATCAATGGGGGGGGGCGTGACCAACCTCACCAACACCCCCAGGCTCCATAGCGTCGGTCCTCTCAGACATTTTGCTGTCTGCCTGAATCTGGCCCTGCCGCCTTTCTCATCCAGCAGCAGCGCTTGAATAAAGGACCAAATTGTACTCCATAATGGCTTCATAATTTTGCTAATGAAAGAATTTTGCTGGCTCAGGCAGCGGTGCTTGTCTTAGTTAATTTGTTCAGTAGTAAACGCTGATGGAACACATTACTGTGCTCCCTCGAGAGCTCGCCTGTGCCAGATGCTATCAGCTGTATGCTCGGAGGGAAATATTAGAGGGGCCGTCTCTCCTCTTCTTTTATCTCTCTCCTTTTTTCTCCTCTCTCTGGTCGAATGACTAGAAAGGATCCTGACAGTGTTTACTAAAAGACAGACAATCCTTCACACTCCCCGCCTACTCCAACCAAGCTACTCTCAAAACATACCGGATCACACTTTCTTTTCCTATTAAGAAAAATTAATAATTAGGGGGAGATCAGCTTCAATATTGCAGACAGATTGTGGCTTCCATCAATGTATTTGTCTGCATCATTTCCAATCCTCTATAAAACAAAATGTAAATATACAGTACCAGTCAAAAGTACCAGTCAAAAGGGTGGCTACTTTGAAGAATCAAAAATATATTTTCATTTGTTTAACACTTCTTTGGTTTTACATGATGTCTTCACTATTATTATACAATGTAGAAAATAGAAAAATAAAGAAAAACCCTTGAATGAGTAGGTGTGTCCAAACTTTTGACTGGTACTGTATATATAAAAACACTACCATTCAAAAGTTGAGTCACTTAGACATTTCATTGTTTTTGAAAGAAAATATTATTTTTGTCCATTAAAATAACATTAAATTGATCCGAAATACAGTGTAGACATTGTTAATGTTGTAAATGACTATTCTAGCTGGAAATGGCTGATTTTTAGTGGAATATCTACCTACATAGGCGTACAGAGGCCCATTATCAGCAACCATCACTCTGCCTCCTAGGCAGAGTTGCAAAGAAAAGGCTATATTCCAGACTGGCCAATAAAAAGAAAAGATTAAGATGGGCAAAAGAACACTGGACAGTGGAACTCAGTCTAGAAGAACAGCATCCCGGAGTCGCCTCTTCACTGTTGACGTTGAGACGGGTGTTTTGTGGATACTATTTAATGAAGCTGCCAGTTGAGGACTTGTGAGGCAGGTTTCTCAAACTAGACACAAATGTACTTGTCCTCTTGCTCAGGTGTGCACCGGGGCCTCCCACTCCTCTTTCTATTCCGGTTAGAGCCAGTTTGCGCTGTTATGTGAAAATAATTAGCTAACACAGAGTGATGGTTACTGATAATGGTCCTCTGTACGCCTATGTAGATAATCCATAAACTAATCAGCAGTTTCCAGCTACAATAGTCATTTACAACATTAACAATGTCTGCACTGTATTTCTGATCAACTTGATGTTATTTTAACATGCACAAAAAAAAGTGCTTTTCTTTCAAATAAAGATATTTCTAAGTGACCCCAAACTTTTGAACAGTAGTGTATATTTTTTAAATATATTTTCCTTTATTATTATTTTCCACTAACCCTACCGTCCCTCCCCTAACTGGAGTCAAGTAATGGACAACACTTATAGGCTTCTACTTCCAGCTTATACATACATTCTACAGACACAGTATATTTTACAATAGTTATCCTTTGTTGGTGTTCATTCCCATCCTTCAGCTCCACTCAACTTCTCCCATCTATCTCTGAACACCAAGCTTTGATTTCTTTTTGATTTTCAGATCACACATTTTATTTCAAGATCATTAAGGGTAGTTTCGGGACGTGGGTTCAGGCCAATAGAAACATTTACTGTGATTGAAACCAATAAAGACAGAGGGCATTTTATAAAGCTGGTATTGTTGTGGAGAACCACTGACCAACTTCAGATTCATGCAAAAAGCTTTTCAAGATGCAGCTTTGAATCTTTCCAAATAGATTATGGTGATAGGCAGACAGTCTAAATAAAAGTTGATTGGGTAACAGCAGACAAAACAAAGTTGCCCTGCGCATCAGCTGACCCCATTTCTTGAGTGTAAGGCAGGTGCAGATTTTCAAAAAGCTCACTTCATCACCTGCTGGCGATGTGCTTAAAAATGGGTGCCAATTTATCCTCTGTTAAATTGCCTTAATGCAGCAAAGACACAAAGGTATGTGTAGCGTTCCGGTATGTGTGTAACACTTAAATGGGAGCAGGTATTGCCTCTACACTGTTGGAGCTGATTTCTTCCCATTAGGGATGAAACGATTCACCGACACGCATCGGTCCCGATTAAAATGTTTAAGTCAAATGTTTAAAATACAAGTGCGTCCGCGGACCCCAAACCGATCCAAATGTAGCATGCATTGGTTAGAAAACTGTTGAATCAGTTCACTTTTCCCCCCCTCAAATTACATTCTTTCTTCATTCTGAAAATACCTCTCATCTTTTGTGAATAGGGCTGTTGCGGTGACTGTATTACTGCCGCGGTGACTGTATTACTGCCACGCCGGCAGTCATGAGTTACGACCACAGTAAAATTCTATGTGACAGTTGAGTAACAGTAATCTCTCATGCACTCTGGACATGCTTTGGTAGTACCCAACTTGCTAACTACAATCAGGTCCTAATGGCCTGGTACTCAGAGCTCTATTGTCCCTCTAACCACTCTGATATCAATGCAAATGCAATCATCAAAACAGTATCATGCTTTTAAAACTCACCTCACTGTGATGATCAATTTGAAGAAAGAAGTTCGACAGCAGGTTGAAACAGTGTAAAACAAAGGCTTAGAAACAAGGTCCGCAACGACCAACACAACGAAATGGACAGAGCTCTCTAAGGTGATGATTAATTCAAAACACCCATACGCATATTCGAGCTGATGCATACACATAGGCTTGTCAGCCCAAGCCTGAAAAAAACGTAATTAAAATTATGATTGTGCCGTTATACAATACATAGCCTACCGCTTATTACTCATGGCAGAAAAACATAAAACAAAACGGTCTTTGGTATAATTGTAATGGTAATTGGTCTAGCCGATACTCCAAAATTCAACACATCTGAGTAACCGCCTTTGAGTTTGGACTATAATCATATGCATACTAGATGGCCTGATTACCTTGCTACACTCCAAAAGGTACACCAAACAAAAATAAACGCAACAAGGATCATTCCTACTTAGATTTGTGTGTATTGGGTATATGTTGTGTAATTTGTTAGATATTACTTGTTAGATATTACTGCACTGTCGGAGCTAGAAGCACAAGCATTTTGCTACACCTGTAATAACATCTGCTAATCACGTCTACGTGACAAATAAAATCTGATTTAATTTTGTAAAGTGTTTCATGAGCTGAAATAAAAATGAAATGTTCCATATGCACAAAAAGCGTATTTCTCTCAGATTTTGGACACACATGTTTACATTCCAGTTAGTGAGCATTTCTCCTTTGCCAAGACAATCCATCCACCTGAAAGGTGTGGCATATCAAGAAGCTGATTAAACCGCATGATCATTACACAGGTGGACCTTGTGCTGGGGGACAATAAAAGCCCACTTTAAAATGTGCAGTTTTGTCACACAACACAATGCCACAGATGTCTCAAGTCGAGGGAGCCTGCAATTGGCATGCTGACGTCAGGATTGTCCACCAGAGGTGTTGTCAGAGAATTTAATGTTAATTTCTCTACCATAAGCCACCCTGGTCCCATGTCATAAAGATCTGTACACAAGGCAACTTCGCACACAGCCATTGAGTGGGAAAACATTCCACAATCAAATGTTATTTGTCACATGCGCCTAATACAACAGGTGTAGCCCTTACAGTGAAATGCAACCAACACAGTTATCAACTTTATGCGAAGGAGATGTGTCGCACTGCATGAGGCAAATAGTGGTCACACCAGATACAGACTGGTTTTCTGATCCACACCTCTACCTTCTTTTCAAGGTGTCTGTGACCAACAGATGCATAATTGTATTCTCAGTTGTGTGAAATCCATAGAATAGGGACTTACGAATTTATTTAAAATTACTGATTTCCTTATATAAACTAACTCAGTAAAATGTTTGAAATTGCTGCATGTTGCGTTTCTATTTTTGTTCAGTACATATCCACTAATCTGGGAGAGAACGTATAGCCCTAGGCGATGCTGTTGGTTCATTGATTATGCAGGGCGGCTTACAAGTAGCCTACAATTATAGTGAATTTGTATTTGAATAGCCTAGTAATAGTTTTTTGTTTTGTCAACAACCGGCTGACAAAATGGCATGATCGCCACAGCCCTAATTGTGACAACAGATGCTTCTTCTCTTTCGGCGTCAAACTGCATTAACAGTCATTGACCTACAAGTCATTTTGCATACGTGCCAAACAACCCCAGGTAATATCAGTAGGTTAGCCTACTAAAACAGCTGTGCTGTAGAAATAGTGGATTTTTACATAATAAATTCTATACATTAGTTTATACCGCATTAAACGTACATTTTCGTTAACTGTAATTTCGTTAGTTAGGTTCAAACATTCCTGCCATCTTGTGCCAATATCAGTTCTTTTTAAGTCTTGATTCCAATAGCTTATATTATTTTCTAAGAGGTAGTCAGGTGGATAGGCTCTAAGGTTTTATATAGAGCTGAAGTCAGAAGTTAACATACACCTTAGCCAAATACATTTAAACTCAGTTTTTCACCATTTCTGATATTTAATCCTCGTAAAAAATTCCCTGTCCTAGGTCAGTTAGGATCACCACTTTATTTTAAGAATGTGTAATGTCATCACATTCCCAGTGGGTCAGAAGTTTACATGCACTCAATTAGTATTTGGTAGCATTGCCTTTAAATTGTTTAACTTGGGTCAAATGTTTTGGGTAGCCTTCCACAAGTTTCCCACAATAAGTTGGGTGAATTTTGTCCCATTCCTCCTGACAGAGCTGGTGTAACTGAGTCAGGTTTGTAGGCCTCCTTGCGCGCACACGCCTTTTCAGTTCTGCCCACAAATTTTCTGTAGGATTGAGGTCAGGGCTTTGTGATGGCCACTCCAATACCTTGACTTTGTTGTTCTTAAGCCATTTTGCCACAGCTATGGAAGTATGCTTGGGGTCATTGTCCATTTGGAAGACACATTTGCGACCAAGCTTTAACTTTGACTGATGTCTTGAGATGTTGCTTCAATATATCCACATCATTTTCCTTCCCCATTATATCGTCTATTTTGTGAAGTGCACCAGTCCCTCCTGCAGCAAAGCACCCCCACAACATGATGCTGCCACCCCCGTGCTTCACGGTTGGGATGGTGTTTTTCGGCTTGCAAGCCTCCCCCTTTTTCCTCCAAACATAATGGTCATTATGGCCAAAAAGTTATATTTTTGTTTCATCAGACCAAAGGACATTTCTCCAAAAAGTACGATATATGTCCCCATGTGCAGCTGCAAACCGTGGTCTGGCTTTTTTATGGCGGTTTTGGAGCAGTGGCTTCTTCCTTGCTGAGCGGCCTTTCAGGTTATGTCAATATAGGACTCGTTTTACTGTGGATATATATACTTTTGTACCTGTTTCCTCCAGCATCTTCACATGGTCCTTTGCTGTTGTTCTGGGATTGATTTGCACTTTTCGCACCAAAGTATGCTAGGAGACAGAATGCATCTCCTTCTTGAGCGGTATGACGGCTGTGTGGTCCCATGGTGTTTTGCGTACTATTGTTTGTACAGATGAACGTGGTACCTTCAGGCATTTGAAATTGCTCCCAAGGATGAACCAGACTTGTGGAGGTCTACAATATTTTTTCCTGAGGTCTTGGCTGATTTATTTTGAATTTCCTATGATGTCAAGCAAAGAGGCACTGAGTTTGAAGGTCAGCCTTGAAAAATATCTACAGGTACACCTCCAATTGACTCAAATGATGTCAATTAGCCTATCAGAAGCTTCTAAAGCCATGACATTTTCAGGAATTATCCAAGCTGTTTAAAGGCACAGTCAATTTAGTGTATGTAAACTTCTGACCCACTGGAATTGTGATACAGTGAATTATAAGTGAAATAATCTGTAAACAATTGTTGGAAAAATTACTTGTGTCATGCACAAAGTAGATGTCATAACCGATTTGCCAAAACTATAGTTTGTTAACAAGAAATGTGTGGAGTGGTTGAAAAGCGAGTTTTAATGACTCCAACCTAAGTGTATGTAAACTTCCGACTTCAACCGTGTCTTACCTATCATATGAATAGCCTTTCTGACTCAAATAGGATTCCTTCAAGATTGCTCTGATGTCCAAAATATTTAAATGTATTGATATGTTGCATGCATTTGAATTTTGGTCAGTCCAAAAATGGCTTTTTAATTCGGTCATGGAAATAAATGTATTTGCTATTACCAAGTCAGTTATGGTTTCTATGCATTTAGTTTTCCATGTGGACCAAGCTATCCAAGGATTTATCCACAGGGTTATGTTTTTAGGAAGTGATATTGGTTCTTGTAAAAATACATTTCATTTTCTTCCATATTGTTCTAGTGTTCTTAACTATGAAGTGTTTAATGTTATTAGCTTTATCCTAGGAAAACAGAAACATGAAAAGTTTCTGGGGATGAGGATCCACATCTTCAATACGTACCCATTGTTCCTCTTTAGTGTATTTACACTAACTATGTGTTGCAAGTAAAAGCCCTGGGTGGCATGTAGTTACAATTCCAAGTCTGGAAGGTTAAAACCACCCTCAGACTTACAAAGATGTAAATGACCGAGTATACTTTTTAAAGATCGCGTCAGTGATGTAATTGGTATTACCGAGAATAAATATAACAACTTTGGGAGCCATGCCATTCTGAAGAGGTTTATTTTATCTTTATATATTTGCTGTTTGTTGTCACTTATTAAGCATCCTTAAAGGATTGCTGTAGATCACGAGTTATTTCTTTTTCCTATTGCCATTGTTTAGTTTTTTCCCAAGTTAATCTCAGTGGACCTGGTGAGAATACTTTCTAAAAGGGCACTGTAGATAATTTACACACCACACACACAGGCCAAGCTCAACTCCATCAGCAACAGATTTGGATTTAGAATGGATAGAAAAATGTGTTTATGCAACAAATGTTAGTGCATCGAATCGCAGAAAAAAAATTCAAACTATTTAAATATATATATATATATATATTTTTTAATATTTGTAGCTACTTTCTAAGTAAATACCTGCAGTCAACTTGTGCAATACGTTAGGAGATAAGATTGTGTTCTTCATTTCACCTGTCACATAATGTTATAGTATGGAATTCACAACTAAATGTTTGCCAGCTAGATATCTTATAACTATTAAGTTAACTGTCTAAAATGTGCTAAATGCTCTGTAGTTGTGCATTTGGTTTGCTAATTTAATAGCTAGTTAGCTTTCTAGCTAAGAGGGGCTCTTGATCCCCTCTTGGATCAAGAGCCTTGCTGCCTAATATTTGTTTTATGCCTGCAGCAATCTATGTAGCATTTTTTAGTTACTTGTATAAGTTTGAGCTGGGATTCCTGTCCTGCAAATACATTAGGTTAGAGACAGTATAAAAATTTTCACAATGCTCTCCTTAGCATTTAGTTAGCGTTCCTATGGGATTTACATTTACTTGTTAGCATTGGTCACACGTTCAGATTACAAAGGCTCAGTTGGGTTTGAAAAAAAGCGGTCCTTGTGTTCAGTGCCGGTATTACCAAATATCTTGGTACGGCACAAGGTCGGTATTAAGGTATGATAATCTGGATACCGCCCAAGCCCATTTTAAACTAAAACTATATCGTTCCTGTATTGTATCGGAGCCATGTCTCTAGATATATATATCGAAAAGTCTTGAAAGGGAAAGATGCACATCACTACTTCCCAGTCTGGCTCGGTATGTGTGTGTGGCTTTTATCTTGTATGACCTCTGTATAATGGCGTTTGGAACACGCCACGCTGCCAGGACTGAAACAACCCTTCTGTTCAGGTGCACTCATTGTGCGACAACACCATCAATGACTACCAGTCTGCATCCACCTCTGTCCCTCACACACACACACACACACACACACTGCAGTCTGGGAATGTAATGTACTACTGCACAGTGCTAAGCAAAACCAAAACGTTACAGAAGGTTAATGAGGTGCAACTAATTTCCAGAATTACAGTTATGAAAGTGGCCGGCGGATTTCTATTCTATTTTGAGGCAATGACTTGGCGGAAATGACTTGGCACTGGTGTATCGCTTTATTTAAAACTCCTTATCGGTTAATTCCCAGGTCCTGATAATCTAATGTTCTTTAACTACGTGGACAGACATTCTATTCTTTTCTCAGTCCATGTTCACAGATATGAGTCAGAGATTGCAAAGCTGTATGAGTATGTGTGTGTACTGTATAGGAGTGAGGGTGCATAGTGCAGTTGAGTTTTGTTAATACTTTAGCATATAGGCATTCACTGTATATTGCCAGCTTTACTAATAAGACAGCCCGTGCGGTCTAGAGCATTGGGCTATTATCAAAACACATGGAGGAGTGAGTAAGCAGGAGGGAGGGAGGGAGGGAGGGAGGGAGGAGTAGTGTAAAAGGGAGTAGTAGTGTAAAAGGGAGCTGTCTAGCCCTGGGTAACACTTCAAAGGAGCTTTAGACAAATAGCAAACACGAGTGTCTGCTCTTTCCTGGCTGCTCCAACAGCTGCTGTTAACATTAAGAGGTCTAACCTATTTGCAATAAAGTGAGTCCTTTATCAAAGCCTTTTGTTTTGTTTTCGCTAATGCCACCAGTTAAAACAGACCTTGCTTTGTCGCCACGCTAGGCTAATCATACTCGTTGACCTAGCCTCAAAAGTTAGGCTGTAGTTTACACATGATCCCGGAAGTCTTGGAACAAGGAGGTCCGATTAAAATCCATCAACAATACGCATTTGGCAAGGCTGGTATGAACTTCACCTTGACATGTTGGTGTGTATGTATGCGTCTCGGTGTAGAAGATAACTCAACCTTCAGTTCTAATCTGTTGACTTGAAGCAGCAGGTAAAGAATTCTAAAGCACTCCTAATGGTCAGGTCAGAGTGAAGTGTGCATTGAGCCGAATAAACTGGAGGTCATAGATTGGCAGTTCAGTGCAACCTACATGGAGGAGGGGGGGGGGAAATCACATTAACATTGTTTTCTAAAAAAACAGCCCAGTGTTCAGACAGCGCCCCGGTGACAGATTTGTGACGGATGTTTTAATAGACCGTGAATCATACATCAGCAGACTGGGGGGAGACGGCAGACTGACAGTATACTGTAGACAGGGACGTACTGAAACACACTTCCCCACAAGGAAGGAACACATGGTCTTCATAATACACAGTCCTTCTTGGGACCGTCCTTAACGACAACTTTAAAGTCATTTTTATTGACTCCATAACTCTGCAAAATAAATGAACTCATATTTATGTATTCTTATCTGGGGGTTTTATTGTTTTGAACAGTGGTGTGATCTAGGAGTGCGTGTTAATGGAATTTCCCTACCAGGATGACTTCACTTAGCCAAGCATGCCCACAATGGCATCATTGTGCCTGTACAGAGCTCACCTTGGCTCCAACCTTCCTCCTGTCTGATTGACTGCTAGAGCAACCAATCAAAACCAACCAATTCGGTGGAGGTGGACCCAGGAGAGCATGATGCTCAAATAAGAGAAGGGGATGAGAAGATAGTAGTACCAGCCATACCTCATAACCAAGAGGACTGCTCTTTAAAAAACTGCAGTGGTCATTGAAATGTCATTGGCCTCATTCGTAACAACTCACACAGAGTACATTCAGTCTCTCAGAATGAGTGCTGGTTCTCAGAGGGAGTTGACCACCTCCGGGCAAAAACTGAACCACTCTATCCAATTAAGCGACACAAAGGCCATTATCATACATTTGTACGCATGTAGCGTTACGATAAAAACAATAAGGTGGTTGTTGACCGATGAAAACACTCATTTCACTCTGGGGTAAGAGTACAGAGGTTTATGGCACTGCATTCCGCCTGTTAGTAACTCATAATGATGGTGTGGACTACAGTCATAAAACCAAATTTATTGAGAATGGGAATGCATCAGCTGACCCCTATATGGGCCTATAGATTGGCCAATATAAAACTCCTATCTGAAAACCCTATGAAGTGCGTATGGGTCATGAAAATAAGAAGACTCATGCATTGTGTGATTAACTGGATACGTGATGTAAAAACAACAAAGATTTATGGTACTTCAACCCTTTCGAGGAAAACAATCATTTGAAGCAACGGACACATGGGTTTGACTGATCTCAAACTTCCACGTAACATCAAGTACCAATGCTTTCCATTTTGCATCAGACCATAGCTGCGTTCGAATACCCCTACGAACATACTGTATACTACATACTTAAAGAGTACATACTAATAGTTCACTTTAGTATATTGTAAACGAACGGTATCCTTTCAGTTGCGCAAACTAGCGCTTAACCGGTCTACTTAAAGTTGATGCTGTTGCTATGCAACCTCTTGCTAGCTTGTTAGCATAACAAATCACTAGCTAGACTTTGGGTGTGTTCGTCAATTCAATCTGAAGTGCCAGAGGGCGCTCTAGGCGTATGTCATTTCAGGGCATTGTCAGATTGTCCATTTGTAAATTCAGAGCGTTTCGCTCTCGGGCTCTGGCCAAGGAGTAGAGTTGATCCGAGCGTTCTGACCTCACAACAGCAGTCAAGCACCCAAGCTAACTGGCTAGTGTTGTCTAGCTTGCTAGCTACTTTCAGACACAAATGAGAGAACATTTTACTCGCCCTAGGAAATCTGGTAAGGTAGGTTTCATGTCATCCAGAGCATGTGGTGACTAACTGTGCTGCTGGCAACAATTGAAGTATGCTTTTTTTGCCGACGTTTACTGACACCAGCCACATTCAACGGGTGTTGAGCGTTCGTAAATTCATCAGTTATTCTGAGCTCTGCCTCTGGCAATCAGACGAGAGTGCTCTGAAATCGGAGTAGATATTCAGAGTGAATTTACAAACGGAGCCGAACGACTATATCACTTAGCTAAGCTATGAATAACATGAATTGTCAAGTCAATAAATGTTGGGTAGTTAGTTAGATAGCATAAAGTAAATATACTGGCAAATTTGATGTACTAGTAGCCAACTAACTTTACAGTAGGTAGCTAACATAACGGCGGTACATACTGCTGATATGCTATGCGGTTCGTAAGGAGAGCGTAGCTAAGAAATTGTCAGCCAACATAACATGTAATGTAACTTATTTGAAAAGTCAATACTTTATTACATTACTCATAATTTTCATAACATTTGACATAATTAGTTAAAGCAACTAATTTGTATCCGCTCTCGGACTTCAGCTGCATATTTTCCGCCATTTTCTTCAAATCTGAAAATGTTGTGAAGCCACTCCCATTTTCTAAATAATTGCATTATGGTCCCTAAAAGCACAGAAATAGTGTCCATTGCTTGTACACTTCGTATTTGGCAAATGTAGTACGACATCCGGGAACTTTTGTCATACTAACTATATCCACACTATGACTAATAAGCATACTACATACTGAATGTATATCACAAATAGTATGGTTAGTGCGGTGAGTATGAGTATTCGAACACAGCTCAGGTTTTTAGCTAACGGGCACAGCCTACGCCACTGTGATTTAGGCTAGTCCCCATTCAACTTGACCAGTTCGCAAATTTCCACCATGTTGCTTGAGCAACCAAACATGGTTTGATCTCTCAATCGAAGATCTATAAAATCAGGCCTAAGGTTAAGACGTTCCCTCCACTTCCAACTGAGCAAATCAGGAACCACAAACTTGACAGCAGCCTTACACCCCCCGCCCCTGTTGCTACAGAAGCCCCAACCAGGTTGTGTGAAAGGTTTGATTGACTAGTCTGAGGGGCCGGTGCTGCCTGCTGTTGAGTGGGTCGTGTTGTAACATCAACCTTACGTGAGGCTTGTTTACATGTGAGCATTATGTATTGGCTATAATCAGTCTTTAATCACAAGCTTTATGGAGGGCTCTTCAGTAGTGAAGGATTTGATTACGAGAACGAACCAGGAGAGAGAGAAGTAGGAAGGGGAGTGAAGTAGGAAGGGGAGTGGAGGAGGGGGGAGAAAAGTCTCTTTAGGACAGAAGCTTGATTAGTGTGAATTAAACACAGTGCTGCTGTGCAGATTGTAGCGCTCTGCTCTGCCAGGGTCTATGGGCGGATCAATCCTGGAGGGTTCTCTGCGATATCAAATGCGCTCCAGCCCTGTAATGACTGGGGACTGATTTGCACGCTCTCCGACAAGACTCCCAATCTCTTCACCCTCTGATTTATTATGCAACAAGAGGGCTGTTTCTCTTGAAAAGGTCCCCACTCAGCTTGACGAAGAGACTTAGTGAGCTGAGCTCCACAGCAGAGCAGTGGATTTGGCCCAGCCAGCTAGGTTTGAGATCTGCAACTGAGGTTTAGGCTGCTTCTAATGGCACAAATACCAGAACTTTGAAACGTCGGGGACAGAGTGAGTGTGGGCATAATAAAGTTGTCCAAGTTCTCTCAAGTCCTTTAACGTCACCACAATGTACCTGCTGGCAAGACAATGAACCTGCTAAACCAATTAAGATTCATTGACTTGACCATGGTTGCATGGAGGAGAAGGCCAATGACAGACATGCTCTTGGGGGTGAGGGGAGTGGTTGAGGGAGTGTGTTTGGCTGACTGGACACTAAAGGGTTAACAGGGAGCTAGGAGACTAAGGAGGGAAAAAACCCTCCATGTTTTAACATCTCCCTCAATTACAATGCAGAGATAAGCCAATGCTGCTAAAAGACAGGATGTGGTGGGGGGAGGAAGGGAGCAGGGGGCAGATGTTCTTAGCTCATCTATATTTACAATGGGGTGTAATGGCGTGCATACACACAGACATAGGACACACACACACATGCACACTGGTAGAGGGAGCTGGTGGTAGCTGGTTGCCTCCACCCACATCGATATCGACATTCCTCAAATACTTTCCAAGCTTTACAGCGACTAATTAGAGAAATTATACAGCTTGTTAAGAGGAGAGTTAAACTAGACCTCTTTGAGAGAGGGGGGAGTTCAGTTTTACTGACAGCCAGGCTAACATTCGCAGAGTCCTTGGGGTAAAGTTGGAGAAACAAATAAGCACCAAGCACACAATGTTCTTCTAAGTAAGACAAATATTCACTCCGGGTAAATGTTTGATTGCATACATCATGTCTGCCTCCGAACGGAGATGAGTGCAGATTTCAAACGGCATAAGACAGCACACTGGAACAAAGCAAGCAGAAAGAAAAACAATTGCCTGTCCTTCATTTCCTCTCAGTGGGAATAGGCTGGGCAATAGGAGGAATATAAAACATGTACAGTGGCTAGAGTGCACCGTCTCTGCCTCCCCCCATCTCTGTTAACTCACACCGGAGTGCCACATACACAACCCAGGCCAGACTGTTCAGCGCACTCCACCAAGACAAACAACTCACTGTCACACCGAGCCCCGCAGTGCTGTGTACGCTCCCAACGCCTATGACAACATCCCACAAGCTCTCACCATCTTTCCATCTATTACCCTGCAAAGGGAATGAGGCCCTTCACAGTACTGACAGAGACAGACAACACTGTTTTCAATTGAGAGATAGAAAAGAATACTGTGTGTGATGTCATTGTTAGGAGACGGATTCCCTGCTTAATAAAGCACCTTTATCACGGAGACCATGCTTTTCTATGATACCCACAGTCACAGTACTAGTCTCGAACTAGGGCTGATGTGACAGCTCTCTCCGCGATCCAGTGTTGCTGGTCTCTCTTTGCTGAAATGTACATATTGTCGCTGTCTCATAAAAACGTCATTTCCAAAACAGAAATTTTCCAAAGAAATACTAAAAAATAAATCCCATCAACGAACATACAATTATTAAACTTCAGAAGCTATTTTAAATACATGTTTTTGGTCCTAGAGTCATGAAATGTACAGTCCATTGAGGGGGTTATAGCTTTCAATAAATGTACAAAAGTATAAATTGGTAGAAAAGTAGTTACAATGTTTTCATCAGACAGCAACAATATATTTTTTGACTAGTGTGTTGGGTTTAAAGTCCCATCACTCGTCAGTAGGTGTTTTTCTTGGAGCATGTGATCGTGGCTAGACAGCCTTAAATTCCTGTCAGGAAGCTAACTGAAGCCGATTACAAAATCAATAGCAAAACAATGGAGGAGCCGGGCCTTGTGCAGGGAAGAGGAACCCTCAGACGGAGCCTGTGAAATACAGACTCTCATAACCTGCCCCTATAAATCTAAGACAGAGGAAACTAAAGAGGGGAGAAGGAAGAAACAGGGGGGAAACTCTGGCAGTACAGCAGGATGGTTATACTGAGTTCATGTAGTCTTATAGTAACTTATACTGAGGTGGTTGTGTTTACTGCCACTTCCACAGGCTTATCTAAATTCAGCACTACAAAAGTACATTGATGAAAGATTATCGTAAAAAGCTTGCATCTGCGTGGAAGGTCGATCTTGGCAGCAGGTAGCCTACCGGTGGAATCCCCGAGACAGAAAGGTGGAAAAATCTGCCACTCAGCCCTTGAGCAAGGTAGTTAACCCCCAACAACAACTGCTCCCAGGGCACCGTGGATGTCGAATAAGGCAGCCCCCTGCACCTCTCTGATTCAGATGGGTTTGGTTAAATGCGTAAGCCCTATTTTGGTTAAATTAATTCAGTTGTGCAACTGACTAGGTATCTCCTTTTCCCTTCAGCCACAATTTGAATGCAAGCTCGGCATGCAATGATCTTTCTGTCACTCTCGTCTTGCTTCTGATCTTGCCACCATAGTTTTTGTTTAACGGCAAAGGAAATTCCTTGGATGTAATTTGATCTAGTTGTAGTTACTGTATGCAAAATACAGTTGAAAATGTTTTAATACTGGTGTTTGACTGTAAACAGTGTTTGCCCCTAATCATTTTCCTTGGGAGTGTTCGCTGGTGGCTATAAGGTCTGGTTTCCCTCCATAAGGGTAATTGGCCAACAGAAAAACGAAGGTATTCTCACTATGCATGATGACAAAGTTACACAGTACCACTATAAGATCACGCCTCCACATTATAAAATAAAAGTGACTGAAACAAAAGTCACCTGCCAGTAGTAACATTTATTAGCAGCCTAATTTATTCTGGTTCAGGGGAAGTAAGGGCCTAACATTCTGGCTACAAGTCTGGACCAAGGTCTCCACAAAAGCCTTGATTCAGAGCGAGGTACAGTACACGAGCGAACAAGTGGTACATTATATGGAGGAATATTCCGATGGTATCTCACTCACAGGCTCTGCTGCTCAGCCCCTTCAATGCATTAGCATTTTAACACGGGGTGGGGAGGAATGTGTTTACTCTGATGGCTGGGGCTATGCGCTGCATTAATTATGATGCAGAATTATAATTGAATATTAGCAAAGCCACGGCACACAATGAATGAACAGAGAAGGGGAGCTCTGGGCAGGCTTGTTTATGCTGGGGCAGAGGAGACAACAAGCGGGTGATTGTTGCCAGGCGCAGACGAGAAGCAGACGGGATGTAGCGGGTTGGCTGTGACCTGGATTGTGATGTGTGTGCCGTAGTAGTGGCGGTCGGGGTGCTGGTTGGCAGAGGCTGTGCTGTGCCCTCGCCCTCCTTTAACCTTGGCACAGCACCCTCAGAGTCCCAGCCTCCGCTTTCTCACAGTTGTGTACTGTAAACAAGAGTTGCACTGGCAAACAAGCAGACATACGAAAAAACTATTGCGTCGGAAACTATCACTGTTTCAGTAGTGACATGTGGGTGGGATAAGTCGTAAAAGTAGTAGAGGCGGTGGTTGGGAGACCTGAATGAGCGTTCGGTCGGCGTTATCTTTCCTGGAGACGGCGCTTCCTGCTCGGCTGCTCTGAGAGGCGAGACGAGCGTGCTGTGGTCTGCGGTCGGAGTCAGGTTTCCTTTTCCGCGTCACACCAGGGCCTGTGAAACGCAGCCTTTGTTTGGATTTGTGTTGGTTCTAACAAAGCACAATGCGTAGACCCCATCATCACGCACTCCACTGTAAGGCCTGTGTGGACTTATTAGGGTTCCTCATCTGGCACTGGGAGAGTAATGGGACACATTAGGGGAACAGGAAAGTGCAGCATGACTAGCCTCTCTACATCTAAGCTAAGGTGTAGATTCAAAGGTAGGCTATGCTGAGACAATCCCTGAGATCATCTCCTTTCACCAAACTGAGAAAATAGAGCTACATTATGGAAATGACCACATAAGCTTTCACACTAGTGCATGATGTGGTATATAATAATCATGGCACAAACTCATCACCTCTGAGGATCGGTCTGCCTTGAGTTTATAAGAAACAAACTTATCGTCTCGACAGGCCAGCTGCTCACAGAGTTGTTTTATTTATCGATACAACTCAGTATTTTTAGTAAACTGCAGGAATCTGCCTAGGATGTTTTGGTTTGGGCTCCCTGAGTCAATGTTAGTACCTTCCTGAATTAATCCTTGTTTTATGATTATGACGGGCCTCTCTTTTCCCTGAGTCGAAACTCTCAGAGTGAGGCAGACATCTCCCAAGAACACTGCCAGGCAGGGGCGAGACACTAAGGGAGATAGCCAATTCAGTGGAGTGAAGAATGGAGCTACTACAAGAGGCACCAGGCTAGCACTGAAATAGAGGGTCAATTACAGTAGCGGGATTGGCCTTCCAAACGTTTGATTTGAATTTAATTCGACATTGAGAGGATAGGGAGGGAGGTCTGGACAACAAAGGGCCCCTACGAGGATTTAACGTAACTTACCGGGGGATGGGCTGGTAGGGATACTGAGAACCGGAGATATGATCTGAGAGTAGCAAACTGTTTCAGGGATGATAAGAGCTCGACGTTCTACATGGGCAACAAGAGAATGGAGACAGGACTATTGGAGTATAATACAACAACAAATGGTTCCACTAAGCTCATCTGAATGTTCTGCTATTAAACTCCAGTCAAAAGAGATACATTAAAAAGCACAGGGAGAGAAAAAAACATGAGATTCTAAAAAGCACTGAAGCGGTCAAAATAATTGCATACAGATAAGGCCTAGGGAGGAAATAGACGGGGAAAAACGCCAAGGGGTCAAGTCATTCCGAGGTCAACGGAACTGCACGGACCGCTCAACCAGTCACGGTCAAGGTCAAGTTCATGTTCATCTCACCCTGCCTTAGACTAAGGGAATACAAATTGGAGGATTAAAAAGGCGAAACAAAATGGAAAATGCATTAGCCACCGACTGGGGCTTCTCTTCTCACGACATCCATTTTGAGTGAGAAAAAAGTGAAAACATCCATTTGCAGGGCTGAAGACAAGCGACGAGTGCTCAGCTGGCCAATTAGCGCAGTGGATGCGGGGACTGGGTCAGATTAGTGGGCTTAAACCCCTCTCTCTACTCCGTCCACCAGAAGTTGAAGTGTTATTACGACTGACTGGTTGAGATGAGCCCTTATCGCTTGTGGAGCTCCCTGAGAGCCCGAGGAGCTGGGCCGCTGCACTAAGACATGTGAATTAGGGGCCAGGACCAGCACCATCAGATAATATCTGACAAAGGAGGGGGGGCAACCACAAATGCCCTCCCTCCCACTACCAACACCACTAGCTTCCCCTCTACCTTTCAAACCCCCACCCTCAGCTCCCCTTCCTGCAGGGACCTGTCAGGCCCTGACTGAACACCTCTCCCCCTGTTCTTCCCTTATCTGTGGAGCAGCCTCTTTCCACAGTCGCCTGCCGTTGCGATTCATAACCCAGAGATGGGAGGACAAGGGGTGAGAGAGAGAGAGAGAGAGAGAGAGAGAGAGAGAGCAAGGAGGAGGATGGGAATAGATACTCCAGTATTCAATGATGAAAGAACACCGTTAGTGCAGAACATTTTAGGAGTGGCCATACCTGCTTCTGTACCAATGGTCAAACACAGAATAGCAATCTGTACCCCCACCATCACCCACAGGCGACTCAACACACCCAGTGCTGAGCAGGATACTTCAGAGCTGCTCATTTCACAAATAATAAGGTTCCTTGAGGTATCCAATCTCATGTACAAACCGGTTTGTCAAGCTACTTCCACCTTCAATTCGTAGTATCATCCCAACACAGACCAGGGGGGTTGAGAAGCACCTGATAATCCCAAACCTTTGACAGGCGGCAAGGGAGGATGTGTACAAAACAAGGAATCGTCCAGAAACAGCCATCCTCCACTGAGCTATATATTATTACACACCACTCTGACACCACCTGGCTTGTATCCTACAGCAACCCAAAGTCAAGGGGGCCGCCAGGCCAAGGATACAGCTCCATTTAATTAGCAAGGCATCAGTTTACCGGATATAGCATATAGGGAAGGTACGAACCACCCAAGACATCCTACACAACCACTTCTTAGTTAAACATTATGAATAACTGGGACAGCTAATCATTCACTTAACAGGGATTAGATGCGACAGCGTGACATTTTCACATTTCAGTTTGGGCAGCCCTTTTAAAAGGCTATACAATCGAGTTCCAACCACTATCAACCGTGCAATTCCAAGCGTGCACTCAACCAAATCTAAACCCAACAGTGCAGGTGTTATTCCTGATTTGTTTGGGTTGTCTGTTGTGTGTTTGTTTCCCTGGGATTGGGTTGGGTAACGGGGGCTGCTGTGTTGCATGTCAGGAGTGGAGAGCGGTCTAGCAGTAGCAAATGGATTGGGACGTGCCTTGGCGGCTTGAGCAGATAGGGTGGATTGGGGAACTGTTAGCTACGGTGCACATCTCCAGTCGCCACGGAAATGGGATCCAACAGGTAATCAATCAGCCAATGCGCTGCCTCCTCTTGGCCCTTTCAGAGGCAAGGGTGGGGGCGGGACGGACGTGTGCTCTGGAATTCATCTGGGGGATCGAGACGACAGGAGGCTGTAGCTGTAGGTATAGCTGTATGTATGCAAGCACACATGATCACGATACTCAGGTGCCGATATGATATGTATTGCAATTCGATACTGCAATTTTATTGAGATTTGATGTTCCAAACATATTGCTCACTATATGTCTGCTGCAGACAGACAAGAAAGAGCATGAGAAAATTAGTTTTGATCAGTCAGAGAACAGAAGAAAGAAAAGTGTTGGCACACTTTTAAAAGACGGAGAACAAGCTATTGGATGAAACATATAGGTGTTTTAACCAAGGTACAGATGACTAGCACTAGCTAACTCAACCGACAGTAGATGACTTTACAACAACAAAAAATCGATACTTGTCAAATATAGTCCAAAAATAATATTGCGATGTAACTATCTATTTTCCCCACATCACTAGCTATTAACACTAGTTTTTCTATCCAGAACTTTCTCTAGCAGCACAACACCTGTATAGCACGTTTACAAGCCACGTCACAGAAATGACTCACACAGACTAATGGATTTTCACATTTCTTTTATCTTTCATTCGCAGTGTCATGGAAAGAAAACAGTTTGTGTGTCTGTATGTGTGTGTAGCACTACATATCTGTCTCTGGGCCTTTCTCTGCCCCCTCTAAACCCCTGAATAGGGCCTTTTTTCCTAGAACCAGGCTTCCAATCCACTTGTCAGCAAATCTCCAGCCCTCCCTGAAATTACCTAAATCGCTAATCATAATACTCTGGGACGTTAATTTACCACCATCACATTCTCAACCAAAGGCCAAATTCACACAAAAAAAAAGGGAAAGTACAGACTGGGACAAAAAAAAAACATGTCAGCAAAACGTATTCCCGATCCTATGTGGAAAACGTTGGCCCGCATGCTGATTCCGGCCTTATCCGCGCGCTTCAAATTTTAGACCCACAAACCTCCATCTGTACACACAGTCATTCTGCACATTCATCTGATTTGGCCATATTATGTGTTTGGAATTCTCTCTCCCCCAGTGCAGATTAGTAAAGTCCCTTTAAAAATGCTGAGGTGAGTTTCTACACTATCAAACGGTTAGAATCCAACAGCCAGACCTGTTTGAGAGCGTGAAAAAAAGGCAAACATAAGGTGCCCCATTGAAATATGGAACAAAGTACAGGTTGTCTGTCAGATGCCAAAGTTTTACACATAAAAAGAGTGAAAGAAAATGAAGGGAAAAACTCAAGCTTGTCAAGGAAACCTATAGGGACGGTTTTTTAATCAATGTGGACCTACAACACTAAAGCATTTATTATATAATGTTAAATAGAGATGCATGTTCCAAGATGCACATCTTAATTCACAGCCTGAAATGAGCGCCAGGAGCCTAATTTGAAATATGAAAAGGGGGATACCTAGTCAGTTGAATGCATTAAACTGAAATGTGTCTTCCGCATTTAACCCAACCCCTCTGATTCAGAGAGGTGCAGGGGGCTGCCATAATCGACATCCACGTCTTCGGCGCCCGAGGAACAGTTTACTGCCTTGCTCAGGGGCAGAACGACAGATTTTTACCTTGTCAGCTCGGGGATTCGATCCAGCAACCTGGGCTCCCGAGTGGCTCAGCGGTCTAAGACACTGCATCTCAATGCAGGAGGCATCGCTGCAGCACCTGGTTCGAATTAAATAAAGGTTAATGGCAGTTATGTATATATTGTTTTTGTTTTTTTACTATTCTTAATTTTCTCATTTAACTGTAAGATGTAAATAGTGTATTTTATTGCTCCTGGATGGAGGCTGTTGCCATATTGATAACCAAATGATACCTGTATTACTGGCCCAACGCTCCTACCCACCAGCAGGAGATCTTTTGTTTTGTGCATTTAGCGGTGGATATAGAGTGGAAAAGAGAGAGGACCACAGGAACACCTCAACTCTCAGTTTAATAATGCATGAAATGCACTGGAGCCTCCAGACTGCGCTAGCACACGCGCTTTAACTATTTATCATTGAACAGAATGCTAGTGCGGCCATTTTAACCAAACCTATTCCCCCACGACCCAGCCCTTTTCATTTGGGTTAGTTAATTATTCAAATGTCATGCCGATCTTTGGAGAAATAACTGACTAACTAAAACTCTCACCCCCTCAGTCCTCCTTTCTCCACGGGAGACATTTTTGGAGCATCTGCCGATGCGATGTTGGGTCACGTGCCAGACTGACGGTGCCCTCGTGGGCTTGGGAGAAGAGGTTTTAGAACAGTAGTCCTAAATAAGCAGCCAGATGGATGTGCATGGTTTCAAAAGGGTGCAAAGTGAAGCTAGATGGCAACGAGCACCATGTTGGCAGAGTGGAGCTGTGAGAAAGAAGACAGGACAGAGAAGAAGGGAGCTCTATTGTAGCCCAGTTACACCTCTCAAGTCTCACTCTGGACGGATCGGCTTAAGAGGTAAAACTGACTTAAGATCAGCAATTAAGAACAACTCAAATTGTGCTACTGAACTACAGTTCTATGGCAACACAGTGCAGGGGACGCAGTACAGTCAAACCTATTATGTAGTGGGACCTTTGAGGTAGAACCTCTTAGCGGTTCTGACTACAGAGAGAGAACAGCTGGGGAACATGCCGGTCAGCAGGCCTCACTCCATTCCACTGGGCCAGAGGGAACGGGGGGAGAAACACTGAAACATGGGGTTTATTTTCAAAAATGTGTATTCCCCTAAACATTCGAGTTTGCCGTTTCACCAGCCGTCGGTCTTAATAAAGGCAGACGCGGCCCAGCCAGTAGAATAGGAAGGGAGGGAGAGCGGTGAAGAGGGGGGTTTCCCCTTGGAAGGGCTCCAGTGAAAACTGGTTGGAACATGGGAAACATGGTGTTAGACCAGAGAAGAAAGAACTCGTCTGGCTTGCGGTTTCCCCGGAGCGTGTTCCGTTGTGACAGTGCTCTCGCTGCCCGTTCCAGGGGCTCCCCTTTCACTACAATGCCTCCCAGGGCATCGCGCCACTGCCAAATCCACACGCACATATACACATCCAACAAACACACACACACACACACGCTGGCTCCAACCTCTCTTCCACAGCCTACTCTGCCACAATGGCAGTCAGATTACTCAGCAAAAACACACGCTTGCTCCCATCAAACCTATTTCCTGTGGCTGTTGGTAGCGATTGGCTGAACCTTCAAAGAACCCCATAGTGGGCGGAACTGGCAGATCACATGCTTCGAGTGGAATAGGAATGTAAACTAACAGCTTTACTGTGAAGGCACTGTGAATCGACAAGACGGAAATAGACAGCCTGGTCTGAGACTAAACATAACATAGTAAACATAAATCCGGAACACTCAAATTATTATGTTAAATTACATTTGGTATGGTTACATAAGACAGTTTAAAAGGTAGATGGGTAGGCGTATAACCCAAAGGCTGCAAATTCGAATCTCATCACGGACAACTTACTACTTTTTGAGCAACTTCTCAACATTTACATTTACATTTAAGTCATTTAGCAGACGCTCTTATCCAGAGCGACTTACAACGTACTACTTTTTAGCTACTTAGCGAACCCATCCCCTAACCTTAACCTGGACATCCACAAATTAATACATACCTTACGAAACGTAATATATCATACTAAATGAGAGTCTTAGATTTACATACAGAATAATACGAAATGCTCTTGAGACAAGGTTGAAATAGAACGCCTTATGTACAGCTTGTCTCGATCCCATCTCTCACTCAATAACAGAGTTTCTTGATTTTAAACTGAACCAGATACAGCCCCTATTACAGAGGCAGGTCGGATACCGTAGAAGTCATTGCTAAGTGAATCACATCCACGGTAGTAGAGTACAGCGTAGAGGCTTTAGCTCTTCATATGGGGTCTCTGTGAGGGCGCAATATAAATCCTAGTGTGGGGAAGAACATGCCTTTATAACAACTAGGGAGAAAAGCCTAAAGCCCGAGGTTGCCTTTGGTGCTGCCCTGTATGTATTACAACCCTCACCTCGTAACCACTGGTTTTATATTAAATGATCCAGGGCAGTGAAGGAGGGAGCAATTACAGGCCTCTGGCTGCACTCCTCAACACTGGGTTAGAGTCTTCATGATGCCAGTGAAATAGGACTACTAGGCAGTTGAATGAGGCTGGGAAGAGGGTTTCTTTGAGGGGATGCAAGGTAGCAGTGGGCTGGGCAGAATACACTGGGGCTGTCTTTCATGGTTGGCTCCTCAGCCAGGAGGAGTGTGAGTTTAAAGTGTGAATACTGAGGAGCAGGCTCCATTTTGGCTCAAAAGTGAACCCAGTTTGCACTGGCCTCAGCAATTCTGGTAGAGGAAATGGCCTGTTTTAGCAAGTTGCATAGCAAAATCAGTCAGGGTTTTTATTCCGTAATGACCTCTGTATTCCTAACACATTGGCTGAAAACTGAGCTAAGTGAATGCTTAAAGTTTCATAGGGGCTTCTCTCAAATGCATAACAAAAAATGGTCAAATTTAAGTGTAGTGAATATTTTCTGCAGCAACAACGAGCTGAACTCTCTGCGCCCGAAAGAGCAGGTGAGAAGGGGCGATTTACTTTAGGATACTTTAGGATTTTGTCAACGAAGACCGTTATCTACTTCCCCAGAATAAACTGAACTAGTGGATACCATTTCTGTCTCTGGTTGCAGTTTGAAGGAAGTTGCTAAGTAGGGTTAGCGCAGTTGCCAATTAGCATTAACGCAATGACTGGAAGTCTATGGTAACTGCTACGATGCTAGCAGATACCATAGAGTTCCAGATATTGTGCAAACGCCAGTTAGCAGTGGCACGAAAAAACTACCTCTAACGTCCTTCATACTTGATGCAGAGACTTGTACCATGAGTTCATCTGACTCTGGGGAAGTGAATAAAGGGCTTCATTACCAAAATCCCGAAGTATCCCTTTAACATTACATTCCGATATAATACATCAGGGATCTAAACATAATGGATGTTCCTGGATGCATTTACACAATAATCTGGGTCCTGTCATGGGGGCCTAACTGAGTTAACATAGGCGAGAGCACAGTAAGTAAGGCTCCAGATTAAAACTTCATCTGAACCGTCTGATTATCCCCAAAAAATACAAATAAAATGTTTCAATGAGGGATAGCAATGGTTTACATGACCTGATCTTAAATCGCATAATACTCCTTTTTTGGCTCACTTTTGCATTATTCTGTTTTTTATGTAACGGGTTGAGAGACGTGCCTCCCTGAGAGAAAATGGGGGTTCACGCTCTTTAAAAGGGGTTTAATCTAGAAGTAAGAGAAAAGAGGGGACAAACTGCATCTCACATATGCTTTAAAAGTTCAAACACAGGTTAAGATAAACACAAGACCAGTGTTTTGTCTGGCTGGTTGGCTATTTATAACATTTTACATGGATTCTGAGCTTGGTCTCAAACCAGGGCCATTCAAGTCACCCTGGATAAGGTCAAAGAACAAATCCAACTTAGATCATTGGATCTCTTTCCCAACTGTCTCCTTTCATGCTTCCATATCAGAGGACACTATTTCACAGTGCAAATTGAGAGTGAGCCTTGAATAAGGGACACACACTTTTCCCGCCATTTCGCCCGGTAGACGGTGTTATAAATCACGGTGGGTGTCGGTTTCAAAGTTTAAGGACAGTTTACCATATTATCCTGGAGGCATAATGTACAGTCCCTTACTTTGCGTGAATGATATCCCAACTTTAAAGCTGCAATATGTAACTTGTTGGGCGATCCAACCAAATTCACTTAGGGATGTGAGTTATAGCGCTGTCATTCTCATTGAAAGCAAGTCTAAGAAGCGGTAGATCTGTTCTAAGTGCATTATTTCTATGCTTTCCGTTCTTAAAATTTAGTTTTTGTGTTTTTTACTTTTGGTTTTGTACACCAACTTCAAACAGCTGAAAATACAATATTTTTGGCTATGGAAAACATATTTCACAACGGTTTAGATGGAACAATGATTCTCAAAACTATACTTGATTGTTTTGTCACTAACTGAAATTAGGCTTACTATTAGAATTGAAGCAACCAGGAAATGGCGGAGCAATTTCTGCATAGTGCATCTTTAAACAATGCGAAATTCGAATGCAAAATAAAATTTGTTCAGCTTCTTTCTAAACTGTGGCTGCATGAAATAACAAACATAACATAAATTCAGTGTTGACATTTGTTTACTTCATCTTTGTGGCTCCCTGATGAAACAGCAACATCCATTACAAGACAACTACAGGAAAGATGGTCATTTAATGTGAGAGGCTCAGTGATGTTCGATTTCTGAAAGTCGTGAAGTGTACGCCCGACATTAGCAAACCTGTAACGGTGTGTTGAAAAGATTCCACAATCCGGACTTGATATGTAGTGTACCACAGAGGCAGAGCTCAATGTTGCACCAACTGACATTGAGTATGTTTACATGCACGCTAACAATTCAATATTAAACTGATTATGGCAGTAGACAGAGTATGGCAATAGTCATGTAAAACACTTTACTCTGCTTATCTTAAAATCGACGTACGGTCCAAATGAAAGTAAGCATACGCTGATTAAAACACCTGGTTTTCTGAGCAATTAAATTGCTGAAATCATCTTTCCAGCAATGTATTTGATCTGCGCATGTGTAAGCACTGGTAGCGTAAAAAAAAATGTTTTAAACTTTACGTGTGCATCTTAAAATATAGTTTTCACATACAAACTTTTATACGTCCAAACTCAGAATGAAATATGCTTTGCAAAAATAACATGGTTGCTTTAGTAGAAAGTTTTTTTGAATTGCAGATTTTCTGCATTTATTTATGTTCCATCAGGTAGCCTGATTTCATGTAACAGGTGTCTATTAATTTCCTGGTCTCTTCTCCTTCATGACCACGGATAAATGAAAGGCTAAGAGACAAGGATCCAGAGTAATCTCAGTCATGTTGACAGTCAGGAGGATATGGTAAAAACTCCAACCTGCCTACCAATGACTAATAGCTGGGAGGAGATCATATTTCTTCATCTGAATAAGATTAATGAAGGTTACAGCTGTAATTTGATGAGAGATAAAGACAACGGTTCACAATATTCACAGGACTAGTTGAGCCAGAGTGTGGTAGAAAACAGAGGACAGTGAGAATTTCAAAATTCGAGAGATCATCATCAAATCTGATTTCCACAAAAACTCACTGCCGTAGGGTCACATTTGCAGTGGCACAACCACCTTCCTTTACTGACAATATGGCACTTTAGTGAACCAATGCAGCCTTTGTCAGTGTTGCTTATCACTGTTCTGGACATAAACAATATCCTATGAGAGGGTAGCCATTTTAATGGGATGGGGGACACAAGGTTATGCACAATGATCCTCCCAGCGCTAGGCTAATGTTTTGTGTGGAGAAAGGCCTCTCTGCCTGCCTGTGCCCCAGACTGCCTGGCTGCTAGGCTAATGAGGACACCAGGGTAGCGGCATTGCACTATTTTTGGTTACCTCCCAGCAGCCCCCCTAATCACCGCCTGCCTGCACACACCAGACCCCCAACCTGCACAGGCAGGGGCTTCTCAAAATAATTCTTAGAGGTGCACTGCTAAAGGAGGCCTCGGGCCCTTGTTAGGAGGGAGAGCCGGGTTTATTATGTTTAACCTGGGAGATAGCGATGACAGGGACTGTCTATTGTTCTACGGTTTGGCCTGCTCTCATCCGCCATAGGGGCACTTGTCGAAACACTGAGCGGTAGAGTGTCTGTCTGGAGTCCTGGGTTGATAAGCATTAGAAAAAGACTAAAGAAAATGCCAGCACAGGAAGAGTCACCTCAAATATCTCCAAAGATGTGACTGACACAAAGAACAATGAACTGTGGTTTACCTGTTGAGGTCAAGGGCAAGGGCAGATATGGCCATGTTTACCAGAGATGCTAACTCAGCAGAATAGGCTAAAGGGCTTTGACGCAAACCCAGATTCCTCAACACACTCTCACGCTCTCTCCCTAGCAGTAGCGAACTTGGAGTGTTTCAGAGGTAGAATAGAAGTCTTCATCTCTTTTCCAGTCAGGAGAGGTGGCCTTCCGGTAGCCGCAGGGCGGCCCCAGGCTGTGGCTGCTGATGTGCAAGCTGCGGGGAGAGGAAAACACGCCCCTGGCCAAGAGCCCCCCCCCCCACCAGCCAGGGCCGCTCTTCCATCCCCGATATGGAAAAACATGTCAGCCGCTCTCGCTCTCTCCCCATTCAAAAGGCATATCATAATTTTCCAGTCACTAACGGCATCTGGCTTTCATTTCCAGGACTCCTGGAGGTTTTCAGGTCACTAATAATAACTATTTCAGGCAAAGGCAAGAGTTCAGCCAGAGTCTACCTCCATGCCAGAGAGCTGTGAGTTATACCATTGACGGGGCGAACGAGGAAGGGGATGGTCCGACTCCCCTGGGCCCCTAGAGTCCCCCATCAGGGAGCTGTTTTGTTTTGGTGTGTAACTGCAGGGCCTGCCCCCTGGTCTGCCTGATGAATGTCTGTCTGGGGACTGAGGAGGAGGGGGAGGGGAGGCTCAGAGGGCCAGGGGAGACAGGGGGAGATGAAGGTCCTCTCCCCAGCAAACCAGCAGCCCTCGGTGAGAACTCTGACTGAGTCTGAGGCCCTGGAGGTCCCAGGCGGCCCCCTCTGACATCACGTAGTAATGCTGATGTAGCCTAGCCTGGCTGACGTTCGACCCACTTGACTACACAGCAAGCTGTGACTCAATGGTCTGGCTTGTAAAAGGCTTGTAAAAGGGGATGTTATTGGTTCTCATATGCACGCTATTTGCATGTGCAACGGCCCCCATGCTTCCTCGTCAATTTGCTAAGCCCCCAATAGAGCTAAACAAGCCAAGATAAAGTTAACTAGCTAGGCTAACGCTAGCCTAACTAAAACGGTGGGGAGGAAAACTTAGTGATGGCGCTTTCTGAAAAAGAGATAGAGACAACACTGCCGCATAGTAACAACTAACGTAGAGATTTGTTTAAAATAGGAGCAACTTGAAGCATTTCAAGTCTCCGTGCGAGGGGAGGATGTATTAGCGGTCTTGCTAACAGGCTTTGGGGGAAATTGAAAATATTAATTTACCAGCTAGCTAGCTAGTTCTAGTGTTCAAGAGGCACAGAAAACAGCCTCCAATTCTGACAGTCTTGTCCCCGCTAAAGGCGGACGAAGGACCAAATCCGTGAGGCAACATCCCTGGGTCTCAGAGTGGTGGAGGAGGACAAGAACCCTATATAGGAGGGTGCGTGTAATTTTGTCTTCGGAAGTCCGGAGAGTTAGTTGGGGGAAGACCGGTGTGTTGGCCTCCAGTCCTATACACCTCCAAAATCGTTGTTGATTAAGTCCATATAACCTACGTATGGTATGTACAATGACCTAGAACTGTACTTCGAAGGTATGGAATGGGACTTCGATGGATACATGTAATGTCGGAATGGATTTTATAGAGATGGCATACCAGTGAATGATTGATTAAAAGTTTTATATTTGTAGAAACGTAAAGAGTAAGAAAGGTTTGCTTGCATTAAATGTTTGCATGAGTAGCCTAAATAAAGTGATAGAACTGCATCATAAATGACTGGGTGACATGCCGTTTCAGGGCACAACAAAATTAGATTTTACTGGGTTAAAGTATTGGAACCCCACACAACCTTTTCTTACAAAGGACTACTAGCATAGTAATCAAATGTGCATCAATATCTTTATATTGTTACCAATTATACATTTATTATGAATGAGGATGGGAATTAAGAATCTATAAACTACTTTATCACAGTCAGCACTCTACCAACAGTATAGTTCTATAGAGGTCAGGGCTCAAAACGAAAAGCTGCCTTTCGGGAGAGTTTCAGCAAGCTTGGAGAACTGCGTTCTTTGGTAGAAGAAAATTAGACTACTGTACAGTGCATTTGGAAAGTATTCAGACCCCTTGAATTTTCCACATTGTTACATTAGCCTTATTCTAAAATGGACTAAATAAATACAAATCCCCCATCAATCTACACACAATACCCGATAATGACAAAACAAAAATAGGTTTTTAGAATTTTTTGAAAAAGTATATTTAAAAAACTGAAAAATGACATTTACATAAGTATTTAGACCCTTTACTCAGTACTTTGTTGAAGCACATTTGGCAGCAATTACAGCCTTGAGTCTTCTTGGGTATGACACTATAAGCTTGGCACACCTGTATTTCTCCCATTCTTCTCTGCAGAACCACTTAAGCTCTGTCAGGTTGGATGGGGAGCAGAGCTGCACAGCTATTTTCAGGTCTCTAAAGAGAAATTTGATCGGGTTCAAGTCCAGGCTCTGGCTGGGCCACCCAAGGACATTCAGAGACTTATCCTGAAGCCACTCCTGCGTTGTCTTGGCTGTGTGCTTGGGGTCGTTGTCCTTTTTGAAAGGTGAATCTTCACCCCAGTCTGAGGTCCTGAGCGCTCCGGAGCAGATTTTCATCAAGGTTCTCTCTGTACTTTGCTCTGTTCATCTTTCCCTCGATCCTGACTAGTCTCCCACCCCCTGACAATAAAAATAATCCCCACACCATGATGCTGCCACCAGCATGCTTCACCGTAAGGATGGTGCTAGGTTTCCTCCAGACGTGACGCTTTGAATTCTGGCCAGAGTTGGTTTCATCAGACCAGAAAATCTTGTTTCTCATGGTCTGAGAGTCCTTTAGGTGCCTGTTTGCAAACGCAAAGCGGGTGGTCATGTGCCTTTTACTGAGGAGTGGCTTCCGTCCGGCCACTCTACCACAATGGCCTGATTGGTGGAGTGCTGCAGAGATGGTTGTCCTTCTGGAAGGTTCTCCCATCTCCACAGAAGAACTCTGGAGCTCATCTGGTTCTTGGTCACCTCCCTGACCAAGGCCCTTCTCTCCCGATTGCTCAGTTTGGCCAGGTGGCCAGCTCTAGGAAGAGTCTTGGTGGTTCCAAACTTCTTCCATTTAAGAATGATGGAGGGCACTGTGTTCTTGGGGACCTTCAACACTGCAGACATTTATTGGTACCCTTCCCCAGATCTGTGCGTCGACACAATCCTGTCTCAGAGCTCTACGGACAATGCCTTCGACCTCATGGCTTGGTTTATGCACTCTCAACTGTGGGATCTTATATAGACAGGTGTGCACCTTTCCAAATCATGTCCAATCAATTGAATTCACCACAGTTGGACTCCAATCAAGCTGCAGAAACATCAAGTATAATCAATGGAAACTGAGCTCAATTTCAGGTCAAAGGGTCTGAATAGTTATGCAAATAAGGTATTTAAATCATTCTTACATGGCAGGAGAGTAACAATTTCAGCCAGAATAACCTACTGGTTTTTTGGGGGCGAACTTCAAGGTCCTCTGTTAATACTAGTCCCAGGTGAATCTGCATCCCTGTGTTTTGAGAGAAATGTCTGTTTGGCAGGTGTTTCTTGCGGTTTGTGCAAAAAACCTATATATATATGAATGGCTTACATGTAGCCTATCAACTTTCACAGTGAATGCTTTGGTTTATATGTTTTGTGCGTATGATTTAAATATTGGCAAATGTATTAGTAAAAAAAAAGAGAGCCTATTTAAATGCAACCATTGCAGTTAATAGATCGCAAAGCTGCATACAACTGACTAAAACGTTTGGAAATGATAAGTTAACTTTCTCATCCATAGCCTTAAAACGCATCTCAAGTGCAATTGCACTGTTTAGCGCACATCTGAAGGCTGGGGGGCATTTACGATGTACTGCAGATTGCTATAATATCCTAACAATTATGATCACACATCCTCAATTGAAATATTATGGCGAAACTATACCAGAGATGGTTTAGAAACTTGGGAATGAAGCTCGAGTTAGTGTAGCCTGTTATTACCAGGACTGGTTGAAATATCTTCACACCTAGAAAAGAAACCTCCAGGCTTCCGTTATAACTATCAACTAATCCCGCCTGAATCGTCCTCTGGAATAACGGACATTCTGGGGTAATAAATACATAACCACAAGTTCTCTAGTAATACAAGCCCTGTGCAATTAGGGCTATACAGTGCCATCAGAAAGTATTCACACAGCTTCACTTTTCCAGATTTTGTTGTTGCAGCCTGAATTTTAAAAATGGGTTACATTTAGATGTTTGTCACTCGCCTATACACAATATCCCATAATGTCAACGTGGAATTATGTTTTGAGAAATCTTTACAAATTAATTTGAAATGAAAAGCTGAAATGTCTCGAGTCAATAAGTATTCGACCCCTTTGTTATGACAAGCCTAAATAAGTTCAGGAATAAATATTTGCTCAACAAGTCACATAAGTTGCATGGGCTCACACTGTGTGCAATAATAGTGTTTTAACATGATTTTTGAATGACTACCTCATCTCTGTACCCCACACACACACGCAATGATATGGAAGGTGTGAACGGTTTGATTTGTCTAATCTTAGCAATTTCTTCTTAGCTAGCTACATAGCCGTCTTTGTATCATAGATAATTGCGTAATTATCGTATTTCGTCGTCCTAACGCAGTCTACACTGCTATCTGCCCTGCAGCTAGCCAGCTAGCTAACGTCCACCGTCTACCGATTAGCAGCACAACTATTACACTCAACTGAACGACTTGATTAGTGTAGTGTTAGCTAGCTACATAGTTGTCTTTGCTGTCTTCGTATCCAAGATAATTGTGTAGTTTAGAGTGTGTAGTTTTAGAGTGATTATCTTAATTTACCGAGGTTAGCTAGCCAGCTATTTGTCGTCCTTAACGTAGGAGACACTGCTAGCTAGCCAACAGCTAGCCAACGTCTACCGAACAGAACTTCCGCACTCAACAACCCGGTCGCATTTCGCTTCGCTCCACAGGTAGTATCACATTTTTCATTTCATTTCATTACAGTGCAACGGCTTGATTTGTTTGATCGTAGCTAGCTACATAGCTAGCTACATAGCCGTCTTTGTATCAAAGATAATTGTGTAGTCTAGAGCGATTTCCTAGGTTAGCTAGCCAGCTATTGTCGTTCTTTTAACGCCAACGTAACGTAATCAACACTGCTAGCTAGCCAGCTAGCCCCGAATAGCAGCACAGTAGAAACTATTACACTCAACGGAACGACTTGATTAGTGTAGTGTCAACAACGCAGCCACTGCCAGCTAGCCTACATAGTCAACAACGCAGCCTCTGCCAGCTAGCCTACTTCAGCAGTACTGTATCATTTTAATCATTTTAGTCAATAAGATTCTTGCTACGTAAGCTTAACTTTCTGAACACTCGAGACGTGTAGTCCACTTGTCATTCCAATCTCCTTTGCATTAGCGTAGCCTCTTGTGTAGCCTGTCAACTATGTGTCTGTCTATCCCTGTTCTCTCCTCTCTGCACAGACCATACAAACGCTCCACACCGCGTGGCCGCGGCCACCCTAATCTGGTGGTCCCAGCGCGCACGACCCACGTGGAGTTCCAGGTCTCCGGTAGCCTCTGGAACTGCCGATCTGCGGCCAACAAGGCAGAGTTCATCTCAGCCTATGCCTCCCTCCAGTCCCTCGACTTCTTGGCACTGACGGAAACATGGATCACCACAGACAACACTGCTACTCCTACTGCTCTCTCTTCGTCTGCCCACGTGTTCCCGCACACCCCGAGAGCTTCTGGTCAGCGGGGTGGTGGCACCGGGATCCTCATCTCTCCCAAGTGGTCATTCTCTCTTTCTCCCCTTACCCATCTGTCTATCGCCTCCTTTGAATTCCATGCTGTCACAGTTACCAGCCCTTTCAAGCTTAACATCCTTATCATTTATCGCCCTCCAGGTTCCTCGGAGAGTTCATCAATGAGCTTGATGCCTTGATAAGCTCCTTTCCTGAGGACGGCTCACCTCTCACAGTTCTGGGCGACTTTAACCTCCCCACGTCTACCTTTGACTCATTCCTCTCTGCCTCCTTCTTTCCACTCCTCTCCTCTTTTGACCTCACCCTCTCACCTTCCCCCTACTCACAAGGCAGGAAATACGCTCGACCTCATCTTTACTAGATGCTGTTCTTCCACTAACCTCATTGCAACTCCCCTCCAAGTCTCCGACCACTACCTTGTATCCTTTTCCTCTCGCTCTCATCCAACACTTCCCACACTGCCCCTACTCGGATGGTATCGCGCTGTCCCAACCTTCGCTCTCTCTCCCCCGCTACTCTCTCCTCTTCCATCCTATCATCTCTTCCCTCTGCTCAAACCTTCTCCAACCTATCTCCTGATTCTGCCTCCTCAACCCTCCTCTCCTCCCTTTCTGCATCCTTTGACTCTCTATGTCCCCTATCCTCCAGGCCGGCTCGGTCCTCCCCTCCCGCTCCGTGGCTCGACGACTCATTGCGAGCTCACAGAACAGGGCTCCGGGCAGCCGAGCGGAAATGGAGGAAAACTCGCCTCCCTGCGGACCTGGCATCCTTTCACTCCCTCCTCTCTACATTTTCCTCTTCTCTCTCTGCTGCTAAAGCCACTTTCTACCACTCTAAATTCCAAGCATCTGCCTCTAACCCTAGGAAGCTCTTTGCCACCTTCTCCTCCCTCCTGAATCCTCCTCCCCTCCCCCTCTCTGCAGATGACTTCGTCAACCATTTTGAAAAGAAGGTCGACGACATCCGATCCTCGTTTGCTAAGTCAAACGACACCGCTGGTTCTGCTCACACTGCCCTACCCTGTGCTCTGACCTCTTTCTCCCCTCTCTCTCCAGATGAAATCTCGCGTCTTGTGACGGCCGGCCGCCCAACAACCTGCCCGCTTGACCCTATCCCCTCCTCTCTTCTCCAGACCATTTCCGGAGACCTTCTCCCTTACCTCACCTCGCTCATCAACTCATCCCTGACCGCTGGCTACGTCCCTTCCGTCTTCAATAGAGCGAGAGTTGCACCCCTTCTGAAAAAACCTACACTCGATCCCTCCGATGTCAACAACTACAGACCAGTATCCCTTCTTTCTTTTCTCTCCAAAACTCTTGAACGTGCCGTCCTTGGCCAGCTCTCCGCTATCTCTCTCAGAATGACCTTCTTGATCCATATCAGTCAGGTTTCAAGACTAGTCATTCAACTGAGACTGCTCTTCTCTGTATCACGGAGGCGCTCCGCACTGCTAAAGCTAACTCTCTCTCCTCTGCTCTCATCCTTCTAGACCTATCGGCTGCCTTCGATACTGTGAACCATCAGATCCTCCTCTCCACCCTCTCCGAGTTGGGCATCTCCGGCGCGGCCCACGCTTGGATTGCGTCCTACCTGACAGGTCGCTCCTACCAGGTGGCGTGGCGAGAATCTGTCTCCACACCACGTGCTCTCACCACTGGTGTCCCCCAGGGCTCTGTTCTAGGCCCTCTCCTATTCTCGCTATACACCAAGTCACTTGGCTCTGTCATAACCTCACATGGTCTCTCCTATCATTGCTATGCAGACGACACACAATTAATCTTCTCCTTTCCCCCTTCTGATGACCAGGTGGCGAATCGCATCTCTGCATGTCTGGCAGACATATCAGTGTGGATGACGGATCACCACCTCAAGCTGAACCTCGGCAAGACGGAGCTGCTCTTCCTCCCGAAGAAGGACTGCCCGTTCCATGATCTCGCCATCACGGTTGACAACTCCATTGTGTCCTCCTCCCAGAGCGCTAAGAACCTTGGCGTGATCCTGGACAACACCCTGTCGTTCTCAACTAACATCAAGGCGGTGGCCCGTTCCTGTAGGTTCATGCTCTACAACATCCGCAGAGTACGACCCTGCCTCACACAGGAAGCGGCGCAGGTCCTAATCCAGGCACTTGTCATCTCCCGTCTGGATTACTGCAACTCGCTGTTGGCTGGGCTCCCTGCCTGTGCCATTAAACCCCTACAACTCATCCAGAACGCCGCAGCCCGTCTGGTGTTCAACCTTCCCAAGTTCTCTCACGTCACCCCGCTCTTCCGCTCTCTCCACTGGCTTCCAGTTGAAGCTCGCATCCGCTACAAGACCATGGTGCTTGCCTACGGAGCTGTGAGGGGAACGGCACCTCAGTACCTCCAGGCTCTGATCAGGCCCTACACCCAAACAAGGGCACTGCGTTCATCCACCTCTGGCCTGCTCGCCTCCCTACCACTGAGGAAGTACAGTTCCCGCTCAGCCCAGTCAAAACTGTTCGCTGCTCTGACCCCCCAATGGTGGAACAAACTCCCTCACGACGCCAGGACAGCGGAGTCAATCACCACCTTCCGGAGACACCTGAAACCCCACCTCTTTAAGGAATACCTAGGATAGGATAAAGTAATCCCTCTCACCCCCCCCTTAAAAGATTTAGATGCACTACTGTTCCACTGGATGTCATAAGGTGAATGCACCAATTTGTAAGTCGCTCTGGATAAGAGCGTCTGCTAAATGACTTAAATGTAAATGTAATGGAAGGTCCCTCAGTCGAGCAGTGAATTTCAAAACACAGATTCAACCACAAAAGACCAACAAGGTTTTCCAATTACTCAAAGAAAATCACCTATAGTAAATGGCAAAAAAAACAGACATTGAATATCCCTTTGAGCATGGTGAAGTTATTAACTATACTTTGGATGTTGTATCATTACACCCAGTCACTACAAAGATACAGGCACCCTTGCTTCCTCGTTGCCGGAGAGGAAGGAAACCGCTCAGGGATTTCACCATGAGGCCAATGGTGACTTTAAAACAGAGTTTAATGGTTGTGATAGAAAACTGAGGATGGATCAACAACATATTAGTTACTCCACAATACTAACCTAGTTGACAGAATGAAAAGAAAGAAGCCTATACAGAATCAACATTTTCCAAAACATGCATCCTGTTGCAACAAGGCACGAAAGTAATACTGCAAAAAAATGTGCCAAAGCAATTCCCTTTTTGTCCTGAATACAAAGTGTTATGTTTGGGGCAAATCCAATACAACAGAGTACCACTCTCCATATCTTCAAGCATAGTGGTGTGTGCATCATATTATGGGTATGCTCGTAATCGTTAAGGAATGAGGAGTTTTTCAGGATAAAAAAAAAAGACAGGGCCTCCCGAGGGGCACAGTGGTCTAAGGCACAGCATCGCAGTGCTTGCTGTGCCACTAGAGATCCTGGTTCGAGTCCAGGCTCTGTCGCAGCCGGCCACGTCCACGAGACCCACGGCGCACAATTGGCCCAGCAGCGTCCGGGTTAGAGGAAGGTTTGGCCGGCAGGGATGTTCTTGTCCCATCGCGCACTAGCGACTCCTGTGGCGTGCCGGGCGCAGTGCACGCTGACACGGTCGCCAGGTGTACGGTGTTTCCTCTGACACATTGGTGCGGCTGGCTTCCAGGTTAAGTGGGCATTGTGTCAAAAAGCAGTGCAGCTTGGCAGGATCGTGTTTAGGAGGACGCATGGCTCTCGACTGTCGCCTCTCCCGGGTTCGTACGGGAGTTGCAGCGATGAGACAAGACTAACTACCAATTGGATACCACAAAATTGGGGAGAAAAGGGGTAAAAAAAAAAAAGTATTGACTCAGGAGTGTGAATACTTATGTAAATTAGATTTCTGTATTTAATTTTCAATAAATGTGCAAACATTTCTAAAAACATGTTTTCACTTTGTCATTATGGGGTATTGTGTGTACCTTTTGAATTCAGACTAGCACAACAAAATGTTGAACAAGTCAAGGGGTATGAATACTTTCTAAAGTAGATATATCGATAGATGAGAGACTACATAGTCAGGTTTAGGAAGGGAATGTCATGGAAACAAGGTTATCCTCAAGTACAGCAAGAAGTACTGGCAGAGGTGGTTTAACTAACAACAGAAGCCCATGTAGGTGTCTGTGGCAATGTCTGCCCACTTGTCCTTCAGCACAGGCATCATTATCCCCAGCACGGCCTTTAAAATTTGAACCCCCTCCCTACCGCTCTTGCTCTCTCTTCTCCTGCTGTAGGACACAGAGAAGATGAAGAAAGTAGTACCTGCAAGAGGGTGTTGTGGATGACAACATAATGAAAAAGCTCAGAGATCCAGGCCAGCCGTCCGACACCGACATACAAGGTGTGTCACAAATGCACTGGCTGGCTAGGCTACCGAGACCTTTTCATTCCAAAATATTGACTAAAATGAACCTATCAATATAGCGATGACATACACTGAGTATACCAAACATTAGGAAAACCTTCCTAATGTGGAGTTGCACCCCACACGTTTGCCTTCAGAACAGCCTCAATTCATCAGTGACATGGACTCTACAAGGTGTCCAAAGCGTTCCACAGGGATACTGACCCCTGTTGACTCCAATGCTTCCAACGTTTGTGTCAAGTTGGCTGGACGTCCTTTGGGTGGTGGACCATTGTTGATACTCACAGGAAACTGTTGAGCGTGAAAAACAGCAGCGTTGCAGTTCAACACAAACCAGTGTGCCTGGCACCTACTACCATACCCTTTTCAAAAGACACTTACATTTTTTGGCTTGTCCATTCACCCTCTGAATGGCACATGCACACAATCAATGTCTTAATTGTCTCAAGGCTTAAAAATACTTATTTAACCCGTCTCCTCCCCTTAATCTATATTGATTGAAGTGGATTTAACAAGTGACATCAATAAGGGATCATATCTTTCACCTGGATTTACTAGGTCAGTCTATGTCATGTAAAGAGCAGGTGTTCTTAATGTTTTGTATATTTCGTATGACTAACTTTTAATTAGAGGTGCATAGTAGACGTTGCACTCTGCATAAAGCAGGCTCAGCCCTGTTTCTTTTATTGTCCAATTGCAGTTGTTGTCTCTGTGTCTGTGTAAGGGAACCCCCGTCCACCCTTTTAGTCTCAAAATCATATAAACAAGTGCAAGGTTGCTGTAGTTCGACAGGTCATTCATCCTCCTTAGGGTCTCAAGTTGGAAAAAGCACATAGCCCACTGATTGTTTTACAATGTTATGGTTGGAAAACTGTCCCATAGACATCTAAATGTCCCTTTGCTATTCACAGGAGTTCAGCTATCCAGAATCATGCTGGTATGAGGCTGAACAAGAATTGTTCCACTACACCAGGGTACAGAGAGGGATGAAAGACCCCTTCACTGAGTCAACACCTTCACATTTCACTGTCATTCCATGTTTGCTTCATGCATTATATCATCCTGCAAAATAAAGTTGATTTTTTACATGCTATCTATTTTCTTTATCTTTACATTAGCAAATGTTGCATTAGATAGACATTTTAGGTTGACTTGATGAAAGATGATGAATCACTCTTTTGGTTTTGTTGGTCATACTTGGTGTAGTCTGATCTTTTTGGGCCAAACTATGATATATTCATGTTTAGGGTACTTCTTGTTCAGGCATTGCCAAAATTAGGGGTCAGGGAGGAAACTTGTCAGAAGTGAACATGGGTAGTAGTACAGTAGTAGCTAGCTAGCTAGCTAGAATGCATGGGTGATTCACATCAATGCCCTACTATGTAAACATAGAACATCCAAGAAGTAAAATTAATAATTAAAGTGGGGTAAGGAAATGTTCAGACTATAATTAGCCAACTAGTTAATTAACTAAAACATACATTTGATAAGCAAGCCAATTTCAAGTCGATAGCAAACAAGCTAAAGTTATTAGCTGGCTGGTTGATGGGCTGAACAATGCTAGCTATTGCTACTTGCTAGTCACAAGATCGTAATGTTTAACAGGTTGCAGTTGTCAAATATGTCACTCGTTTTCACATAGAAGGGTTGTTATGTTTTGAAAATGTGTGTGATGATTTATGCACCCTATTTATGGATGTTAGTGGGAGACGATGCATGAACTCTGAAGGTTTGTGCTACCTAGCTAGCTACTGTTTGCTTGTCCCAGAAGGGCTGGCTGGGAGAGGAAGAGTTGGAGGGTCCTATGTAAAACAATAGACTTTGATTTGTTCAATTTGAAAAGGGGATATCCAACCAGCATATGGTTCCACCCTGAAGTCTCTCTCTCTCTGAGTGAGTGAGTGAGTGTGAGTGAGTGAGTGAGTGAGTGAGTGAGTGAGTGAGTGAGTGAGTGAGTGAAACGTAATCTAGTCTTGCTAATGCTAGCCATTTTACATCCTTGACTTCAGAAAAGGCTGGAAACCATACTCCTCCAGCTGTGGAGAAAAGGAGGGGAGAGCATGGCTGAGGTCTTAATGCTCTCTGGGGCGTTTAAACTTGAGGCTTAGCAGAGGCTAATATGGGAAGTCTCTACCTTCCCCTCAGACTAACGTGACAGGTTTAGAGGGCCAGGAGTCACTGGGCTAACATGAGTAGAGGTGGGGGTCAAGGCAATGTCTGTCAAAGGGCCACTGAGACAAGTCATGTCTCCTATGACTGCCACCTAACCAGAGGGAAAGAGGCAAAGTTTGAAGCACTTTGGGTCAAATCCAAAAGTGAGAATAGACAAACTCCAATTTCAGTGCCGAACTCCCATTCACATGAATGCATGATTTAGGCCTGCATCAGAGTCAAAGTTAGGCGCACTTACCTCAAGTTAGGATTTTGGCCTAAGAGACTATGTAGCTTTTCAACCTAATTGGACTACTTTTTCAGTCTGTGACCATAAACTAGTGTGCTGAATAGTTGCAGCTGCTACTTGATGTAACACCTTGATCCAGTGCATGGGAAAAGCAGTTATGTGCCTCAGCGATACAGGACCCCATTACTCACACAAGTGTATGATTACAGAGCTCTAAATTTAAACACTGTTGCAATTGCGCCCCATTTTAATGTACTAAACATCTGGGCCTGTACTTGGTCATGTCAAAAAATGGAAACAGAATTTCACACACACACAAAAGACCACTTTCCATTCTTCAAGGCCAGTTTTCTCTCGTCAGCCAGACTATTCTGAGCCGTGAAGACAGAGAAACCCAGGAGGTTTTTCCAGAGGACACAGGGCTATCTCCCATAGCACTTCTAATTTCTCAACCCCTATTTGGATCCCATCCTCAGTTTTATCCTAGTATGTCTTAATGACAAGCAGAAACCAGGCTAAGACCACTTTATCCACCATTCTCAGGTTACTGCTAAGGATGTGCGAACTGTCAGCCATAGGTATGGCCTACGGATCGATAAGAAACAGCTAAGAATTGCCACATCAGCAGATAACTCATCAGTGGAACAGGGCAGTCAATTAGAATTCAAATCAGCTGTACTTTCAAGCACAAAATCCACTTCCATTAAGTGTAGAACAGCCAATTAACTGTAAAATGGGCCATTAGTGCGCTTCTAAAGTGAGAGCTTAGACAATCTCTCACCTTGACAGTCTGGGTTGCTGACAGTACATAAACTGCATTACCTCAGAATGTGTCGGACAAGAAGTGAGCATCTGTGTGAGAGCGTACAGTTGTACTAATAAATCAACTCTGAGGGATAAACAACACAGTGTTTCACTTCACCAAAAGATAAATGTTTGTAGGCTCGGCCCTAATTTATGTGCTCTATGTCACCTGGAGCTGCATGGCAAATGGTCCAGGAACACAAGGAAAGCACAAAGGACAATGCCCAAGGACTATACAGCCCTTCCCCCTCTGATCGGCAAAATGTAAATCTGTTTGTTATCCTATCCAGAGGACTGACTATGGAATGTGTGATAGAATAATGCTGTAGTGGGGTCTCCCGAACGGCACAGCAGTCTAAGGCACTGCATCGCAGTGCTAGAGGCAACACTACAGAACCGGTTCGAAACCAGGCAGTGTCGCAGCCAGCCGCTATGCCACACCTATCAAGTGGATGGATTATTTTGGCAGAGATATTAACAAATTTGAGAGAAATATGTTTTCTGTGCGTGAACATTTCTGGGATCTTTAATTTCAGCTCATGAAAATAGGACCAACACTTTACATGTTGCATTTATATTTTTGTTCAGTGTAGTTCCCAATTCAACAACTGACATAGCCTAGTTGAATATGTAGTGGCATAAATCACACACACACACACACACACACACACACACATAATTTTGTCCCACAGTTGATAGCGCATGTCAGAGCAAAAACCAAGCCATGAGATCAAAGGAATTATCTGTAGAGCTCCAAGACAGGATTGTATCATGGCAAATGGGGAAGGGTACCAAAACATTGCTGCTGCATTGAAGGTCCCAAAGAACACAGTGGCCTCCATCATTCTTAAATGGAAGAAGTTTGGAACCACCAAGACTCTTCCTTGATTTGGACGCCTAGCCAAACTGAGCAATCAGGGGAGAAAGGCCTTGGTCAGGGAGGTGACCATGAACCAAAATGGTCACTCTGACAGAGCTCCAGAGTTCCTCTGTGGAGAAGGGAGAACCTTCCAGAAGGACAACCAGCTCTGCAGCATTCCAACAGTCAGGCCTTTATGGTATAGTGGACAGATGGTAGCCACTCCTCAGTAAAAGGCACATGACAGCCCGCTTGGAGTTTGCCAGAAGGCACCTAAAGGACTCTCAGACCATGAGAAACATGAATCTCTGGTCTGATGAAACCAAGATGGAACTCCTTACGGTGAAGCATGGTGGTGGCAGCATCATGCTGTGTGGATGTTTTTCAGCAGCGGGGACTGGGAGACATGTCAGGATTGAGGGAAAGATGAATGGAGCAAAGTACAGAGAGATCCTTGATGAAAACCTGCTCCAGTGTGCCCAAGACCTCAGACTGGGGTGAAGGTTCACCTTCCAAGAGGACAACGAGCCTAAACACGCAGCCAAGGAGTGGCGTCGGGACAAGTCTCTGAATGTCTTTGAATGGCCCAGCCAGAGCCCGAACTTGAACCTGATCGAACATCTTGGGAGAGATGTGAAAATAGCTATGCAGCGACGTTCCCCATCCAACCTGACAGAGCTTGCAGGGCTGTAATCGCTGCCAAAGGTGCGTCAACAAAGTACTAGAGTAAAAGGGTCCCAATACTTATATAAATGTAATATTTCAGTGGGATTTTTTTCCTAATAAATGTAAAAAATAAATCTGTTTTTGCTTTGTCATTATGGGGAATTGAGGGGAAAACAATTGAATCCATTTTAGAGTAAGGCTGTACTGTAACAATTTGAAAAAAGTCAAGGGGTCTAAATACTTTCCGGATGCACTGTACCTATTTATTTAGCAAGCTAAAAACCCACAGCCTAACGTTAGCTAGCTAGCTGCTAGGAGGATATAGTCATTGGACGAGTGGGTGAGTGGACGACTTCTCCCCCCATATTGCTTTTCTGTGGCTCCAGCTAGAGATGCAGGTGTCATTTGATTAGCTAGCAATAAATGTAAATAACTTTTATAGCCAACTATGCTGAACTAGAACGGCTGTTATCCACAGTTAGCATATATCTTAGTTGTCAATAAAAATGTATTTGTTCAGTTGTCAGAACGTGGGTTGGGACAGGCATGCATTCACAGGAAAGCTGCAGAAAGGCGAGCAGGCAACTATTCCCCATCGTTTTTATCAGTGCAACTAGCTGAAAAAGTTAGGGGTTAATTTACTATTCCCTCGCTCTGGCTAACATCTCGCTCTGGCTAACAGTTGTTAATGTGCATAGGCAAATGAGGGAAGGATAGCATACATTTTCATGGTTGTTTGATCAATAGAACTATAAAGTTCCCAAATGTAAGAGGAGTCCCGTGGTATTTACATATTTGCAGAAAACCACTCATTTGTATTTTGTGGCTTGACGAATACTTTCTAATGATCTAAATTTGCGCTGTGGCTACTTCCTGTAAACACACAGTCCAGTTCAAAGTGAATGATGGCAGGCCCATGTGGCAAAAGGCTTATTTACATGTAGGCCCACTGTAGCTTTGATTGGCTATGGCACACAGGTCTTTGTAGACTCCGGTCCTGGACAAGACATGTTTTATTTACTGCACTGTCTATTAATTGTCCAAATGTACAGCCTCTTTCCTACTCTATATTGCTATAGAATTTTCACAAATGCATCCTATGAATCTATGAAAAGGTGAAACATACCATATCTAAGGGCTCACGTGTCAGAAAATGTCATTTAAAAAAATATGTATATAAAAAGGCGTCATTCTTCCTGGGGGTGTTGATGAACAGATTCTAATAAGATTTCATGTTGCTAAAACGCTGTCATTTCCACTTTAATTTGCAACATACAAAAAATATCCAATCAGTTAAGGTCGTGTATTTTACTTGACTTTGATTGAGTAAAAAGTAAAAAATGACATACCGGTAGCCAGATCATATGGATAGAATGACCATCCATCACAGTCATGTCTTGCCTCCTTTTATTGTTAAGCATTGGTATAGGCTAGTACTGTAAGAGGGAAAAAAAACTATAACAAAAAGGCCCCCATGTCTGTAGCGTAGACAGTAAAGCAGTGCCTGTCCGTGAGCATGTCATGAACACACTCAGTCAAGACATGCCAGCGCTCCGTCACAGGACGCTAATCAATTCAGCCGGGTTAATAATTCATAAAGCAGGGAGAAGAAAAATGTATAATGTTATAGCTGGACTGAGACAGCAGCGGCGGTTCATGCTGGAGGCAGGGAACAGCGAAGCGAGGGAGGAGAGGAGGACTGCGGAGTGCGGAGTCATGGACACAGTGCTGGGGCAATCAGCTGCACTGAACAGCACACCACTCTCTGCACTTCTATCTTTAATGTCCAATCTGTCAGCCTGACAAAATCTACTGAAGTTAACATGGGTGAATCTTATTGACAGCTAGCCTACAGCTAGTCTGCCATATTCAAATGGCAACTGATACTGGCGGGCTGATGGGTTCTGTGAATGGAACATTGAAGAATTTTGTTGTTCATATTCACAATACTGCAAACTGTACAGAAAATGTCATAACATCTGTTAGTAGTCTGAAATTGTATGACTATAAGGAGGACCTAGAAATATCAAGATCAACGAAGATGTCGAACTATACCTATGGATGTGAACAGGGCCATTAGAGATCAACGAAGATGTCGAACTATACCTATGGATGTGAACAGGGCCATTGGAGATCAACGAAGTCGTCGAACTATACCTATGGATGTGAACAGGGCCATTGGAGATCAACGAAGTCGTCGAACTATACCTATGGATGTGAACAGGGCCATTGGAGATCAACGAAGACGTCGAACTATACCTATGGATGTGAACAGGGCCATTGGAGATCAACAAAGACGTCGAACTATACCTATGGATGTTAACAGGGCCATTGGAGATCAACGAAGTCGTCGAACTATACATATGGATGTGAACAGGGCCATTGGAGATCAACAAAGACGTCGAACTATACCTATGGATGTGAACAGGGCCATTGGAGATCAACAAAGACGTCGAACCATACCTATGGATGTTAACAGGGCCATTGGAGATCAACGAAGTCGTCGAACTATACCTATGGATGTGAACAGGGCCATTGGAGATCAACAAAGACGTCGAACTATACCTATGGATGTTAACAGGGCCATTGGAGATCAACGAAGTCGTCGAACTATACCTATGGATGTGAACAGGGCCATTGGAGAGGTATCCATGAATTTAAATTGTGTGGCATAATAGAGCGCTTTTCCAGAGTTTAAGAAATGACTGATGTGGTTGTTCAGACACTTCTTTCGCCCCCTCATCATTAAGTAGTCTATGTTCATCCCTCTTCCGCTAAATTACTGCATTATCCAAGGGTACATGTCTCTATAAGGAATTAGGCCTAAAATACATTGGCATCGTATCTACTCATTGGTAAACATAAGTGTGATGGCTTATCTTTTCACTGCTTTTGATTAACAGCCTTGTCGTGGACATAAAATCATGGTCATCATGGAGTAAGCTATAGTGTGACGGAAGATGATGCAAATTCGACAGAATTATCTATTTTCAGTGCAGCCCCACGTAATGAGAAACTAAACATAGTATCGCTGTGATGAACAAAACATTCTGTGCTGTTTTATATTTAGAAGGCTGACTGATACAGAGGGAGGGGCTGCTCTGGCACTTTCTAACTTGGCAATCAGAGTGAGGTAACCCTGCCAGCCAGAGAAAAAGAGAGCCGGTCGTAATCCCAGACAGTTGACATCTTGTGTAACCTGACGCAACCTTGATTCATGGCTAATGTGGACACCAGAGCTGAGTGGAAGCAAGAACAGAACATAGCCCCCTCCTTCCTGGTCACCTGCCCATCCTCTTAAGTAAAAATCCAGAGACAGTCACACAGAGAGGGAGGCCTCACATGCACCTACAAAACACATTAGCAACATCCCATGGATCAAACGGAGGATGGAAGGAGGTAGGCTACATCTGGCCTATTAATTCACAAGTCACCCATCCAAACTTCCCACTGGCTGGCGTTTCCTGACAGCCTTTGTGGTCGGCTGCCGAGGAGGTGCTGTGGCGTTACAATTCTGTTCACATTTGCCGGGCTCTGAAGGGTAACATCAGACTTTTCAATCATTCCTCGTGGGAGCCGAGAGGGCCATTCCTGAGCCCAAACGGAGTGTGATTTAATGGCTCCCCGAGCTGCCCCCCTCTGATTATTATTATTATTATTATTATTTTAATTTGAACTTTATTTAACCAGGCAAGTCAGTTAATAACAAGTTCTTATTTTCAATGATGGCTTAGGAACAGTGGGTTAACTGCCTGTTCAGGGGCAGAACAACAGATTTGTACCTTGTCGGCTCGGGCGTTTGAACTTGCAACCTTCCGGTTACTAGTCTAGCGCTCTAACCACTAGGCTACCCTGCCGCCCCATTAAACATGGCATGCGAGTGAAATACTCACCCTGTAAGAGCTGGCCCACTCAAAAAAATGTACACCCCCCCCCAAGGGGGGAGTGCCCATGGTTACTACAGCCCCCATGGGGGGAGTGCCCAGGGTTACTACACCCCAAAAAAATCTTTATGCCCAACTCTGCAATAACTCAGCCCACATATTGAGAAATATTCTCTCAAGAAACATACCTGGAGGCGAAGAGGTTGTTGGAAAAATGTTGCCAGTGAAGAGTAGATGAAGTTCTTTGAAATTCTAATTCCAATTTATTGAGATAGATTGAGGCACTGGGATGTATTTTACAAGAAATACAAGTAAAAGTTGTATTGAATGTGCAGACATTTGTAGATCAACAGAAAACAGCAAGTTAATTTTCAAATTCAAGTAGGAGCTGTGTGTATACAATCTGACTGTTACCTAGGTTGGGGGGGGGAACCAATGACTGACTAAGTAGCATAATAATATTTCCCCCAACTGAAAAAAATACTATAGTATACTATGGTGTTTTTGCAAACATTACTGTAGTATTCATTAGTGAATACTGTAGTATTTATTTACTGTTGTAAACTGTAGTATATACACTATAGTAATTAATGTCAAGTTTGTGTAGATTTCAGCATACTGTATGTAGTACATGTATGACTCAACTAGATGATTCAGCCATGGCCCAATTCTTATTGAGCCGATGTTCAGGGGGCAGGAAAATAATTATAAATAATTTGTAGACTGCTAATTGATCAAAAGATTTTACTAAAACATGATAATTTCAGACCTTCCTTACATTTGTATAAGATCACACACAGTACCAGTCAAAGGTTTGACACACCTACTCATTCCAGGGTTTCTATTTTTACTATGTTCTACACTGTAGAATAAGTGAAGACATCTAAACTATGAAATAACATATGGAATCATGTAGTAACCTCCACCCCAAAAAGTGTTAAATCAAAATATACTTTATATTTGAGATTCTTCAAAGTAGACACCCTTTGCCTTGATGACAGCTTTGCACACTCTTGGCATTCCCTCAACCAGCTTCATGAGGTAGTCAACTGGAATGCATTTCAATTAACAGGTGTGCCTTGGTAAAAGTTCATTTGTGGAATTTCTTTCATTCTTAATGCGTTTGAGCCAATAAGTTGTGTTGGGACAAGGTAGGGGTGGTATACAGAAGATAGCCCTATTTGATAAAAGACCAAGTCCATATTATGGCAAGAACAGTTAAAAAAAAAAAAAGAAGAGAAACAGCAGTCCATCATTACTTTAAAGACATGAATATAAGTAAATCCGGAAAATGTAAAAGAACTTTCAAAGTTTCTTCAAGTGCAGTCGCAAAAACCATCAAGCGCTATGATGGAACTGGCTCTCATGAGGACCGCCACAGGAAAGGAAGACCCAGAGTTACCTCTGCTGCAGAGGATAAGTTCATTAGATTTGCCAACCTCAGAAATTGCAGCCCAAATAAATGCTTCAGAGTTCAAGTAACAGACACATCTCAACATCAACTGTTCAGAGGAGACTGCGTGAATTAGTCCTTCGTGGTCGAATTGCTGCATAGAAACCACTACTAAAGGACACCAATTAGAAGAGACTTGCTTGGGCCAAAAACCACGAGCAATGGACATTAGACCGTTGGATATCTGTCCTTTAGTCTGATGAGCCCGAATGAGATTTTTGGTTCCAACCGCCATGTATTTGTGAGACGCAGAGTAGGTGAACGTATGATCTCTGAATATGTGGTTCCCACCATGAAGCATGGAGGAGGAGGTGTGGTGGTGCTTTGCTGGTGACACTGTGTGATTTATTTAGAATTCAAGGCACACTTAACCAGCATGGCTACCAGAGCTTTTCTGCAGCAATACGCTATCACATCTGGTTTACGCTTAGTGAGACAATAATTTGTTTTTCAACAGGACAATGACCCAACAGACATCCAGGCTGTGTAAGGGTTATTTGACCAAGAAGGAGAGCGATGGAATGCTGCATCAGATGACCTGGCCTCCTCAATCAAATCACCCAAACTCAACCTAATTGAGATGGTTTGGGATGAGTTGGACTGCAGTGAAGGAAAAGCAGCCAACAAGTGCTCAGCATGTGGGAATTCCTTCAAGACCCTTGGAAATACATTCCAGGTGACTACCTCATGAAGCAGGTAAAGAGAATGCCAAGAGAGTGCAAAGCTGTCATCAAGGCAAAGGGTGGCTACTTTGAAGAATCTCAAATACATTTAGATTTGTTTAGCACTTGTTTGTTACCACATGATTCCATGTGTTATTTCATAGTTTTGATGTCTTCACTATTATTCTACAATGTAGAAAATAGCAAAAATAAAGAAAAATCCTTGAATTAATAGGTGTGTAAAAACTGGTACTGTCTGTCTCTATTATGCGTGGGAATACTTTGGAACAGATTTCAAAATGGAAAATTACTTGGAGGTGATTTGATGGTAGTTTTACAGTCTTATGTACAATAAAATAAAACATTTTAAAATGTTTTTGGGCCAAATAAAATCGCCCGTGGACCAAATACGGCCCACCAGTTAGGGAACCATGCTGTAGTGTTTAGTGTAGTTTTTTTCAGACATTACTGTAGTATTTACTATGGTGTTTTTTTGTATTCATTTTTCATGGAGAAATACTAAAAGAGCAAATTTTCAATAACCTGTAGGTAGGAAGTACTGGGGTCTGAACAGATAGAAAATAGCAGAAGCTCTGAACTGTAACCTGTAGGCTACACAATACACTGCATTCGGAAAGTATTCAGACCACGTGATTTGAAAAAAACATTTTGTTACATTACAGCCTTAATCAAAAATGTATTAAATTGTTTTTCACCTTCAATCTACACACAATACTAATTGTGCAAATAAAAAAAATAAAAAGGAAACATCACATTTATATAAGGATTCCGACCATTTACGCAGTACTTTGTTGAAGCATCTTTGGCAGTGATTACAGCCTCGAGTCTTCTTGGCTATGACGCTACAAGCTTGGCACACCTGTATTTGGGGAGTTTCTCCTATTTTTCTCTGTAGATCCTCTCAAGCTCTGTCAGGTTGGATGGGTAGCGTCACTGCACAGTTATTTTCAGGTCTCTCCAGAGAGGTTCGATTGGGTTCAAGTCCGGGCTCTGGTTGGGACACTCAAGGAGATTTAGAGACTTGTCCCGAAGCCACTCCTGCATTGTCTTGGCTGTGTGCTTACGGTCGTTGTCTGGTTGAAAGGTGAAGCTTTGCCCCTGTCTGAGGTCCTGAGTAGGTTTTCATCAAGAATCTCTGTACTTTGCTCCGTTCATCTCTCCCTCGATCCGTGCAAGTCATCATCTATAGTCTCCCAGTCCCTGCCCGCTGAAAAACATCCCCACAGCATGATGCTGCCACCACCACCACCATGCTTAACCGTAGGGATGGTGCCAGGTTTCCTCGAGATGTGAAGCTTGGCCTTCAGGCCAAATAGTTCAATCTTGGTTTCATCAGTCCAGATAATCTTGTTTCTCATGGTCTGAGAGTCCTTTAGGTGCCTAGTGGCAAATTCCAAGTGGGCTGTCATGTGCCTTTTACTGAAGAGTGGCTTCCGCCTGGCCACTCTACCATAAAGGCCTGACTGGTGGAGTGCTGCGGAGGTGGTTGTTCTTCTGGAAGTTTATCCCATATCCATAGAGGAACTCTGGAGCTCTGTCAGAGTGACCATCGAATTCTTGGTCACCTCCCTGACCAAGGCTCTTCTCCCCGATTGCTCAGTTTGGCCGGCCGGCCAGCTCTAGGAAGAGTCTTTGTGGTTCCAAACGTCTTCCATTTAAGAATGATGGAGGCCACTGTGTTTTTGGAGACCTTCAATGTAGACCTTCCCCAGATCTCTGCCTCGCCACAATCTTGTCTCGGGGCACTACGGACAATTCCTTCGACCTCGTGGCTTGGTTTTTGCTCTGACATGCACAGTCAACTGTGGGACCTTATATAGACAGGTGTGCGCCTTTCCAAATCATGTCCAAATCAGGTTAAGATTCCTAGTTTATTTTATGTAAATTAATCCAGCGTAGATACGTATAGATTGCATTTGGATTACTGTTACAGTAATATTTGGGTTATTAAACTGGATTTGTACTGACATTTCTCTCTTTTACTTATTGAAATGTGTGTGTATTGTTTTGTATTGCTAGGTATTACTGCACTGTTGGAGCTAGAAACAAACATTTTGCTGCACCTGCGATAACATCTGTAAATCTGTGTATGCAACCAATAAACTGATTTACTACATTATTCTATAGTAAGTACTAGAGGTCGACCGATTATGATTTTTCAACACCGATACCGATTAATGGAGGACCAAAAAAGCAGATGCCGACTAAATCTGCCATTTAAATTTTTTTTTTATTTATAATATTCACAATTACAACAATACTGAATGAACACTTATTTTAACTTAATATAATACATCAATAAAATCAATTTAGCCTCAAGTAAATAATGCAAAAACAAAGTGTTGGAGAAGAAAGTAAAAGTGCAATATGTTCCATGTAAAATATGTACCATGTAAAAAAGCTAACGTTTCAGTTCCTTGCTCAGAACATGAGAACATATGAAAGCTGGTGGTTCCTTTTAACATGAGTCTTCAATATTCCCAGGTAAGAAGTTTTAGGTTGTAGTTATTATAGGAATTATAGGACTATTTCCCTCTATACCATTTGTATTTCATTAACCTTTGACTATTGGATGTTCTTATAGTCACTTTAGTATTGCCAGTGTAACAGTATAGCTTCCGTCCCTCTCCTCGCTCCTCCCTGGGCTCAAACCATCAACACAACGACAACAGCCACGACATCGAAGCAGCGTTACCCATGCAGAGCAAGGGAAACAACCACCCCAAGGCTCAGACAGAGTAGCGTACGCTAACTAGCCAGCCATTTCACTTCGGTTACACTAGCCTCATCTCGGGAGTTGATAGGCTTGAAATCATAAACAGCGCAATGCTTGACGCACAACGAAGAGCTGCTGGCAAAATGCACGAGAGTGCTGTTTGAATGAATGTTTACGCGCCTGCTACTGCCTACCACCGCTCAGTCAGATACTTAAGATACTTGTGTGCTTGTATGCTCAGTCAGATTATATGCAACGCAGGACACGCTAGATAATATCTAGTAATATCGTCAACCATGTGTAGTTAACTAGTGATTATGATTGATTGTTTTTGTTATAAGATACGTTTAATGCTAGCTAGCAACTTACCTTGGCTTACTGCATTTGCGTAACAGGCAAGTCTCCTTGTGAAGTGCAACGAGAGAGAGGCAGGTCGTTATTGAGTTGGACTAGTTAACTGTAAGGTTGCAAGATTGGATCCCCCGAGCTGACAAGGTACAAATCTGCCGTTCTGCCCCTGAACGAGGCAGTTAACCCACCCTTTCTAGGCCGCCATAGAAAATAAGAATGTGTTCTTAACTGACTTGCCAAGTTAAATAAAGATTTTTTAAATAAATGTAAATTAAAAAATAAAATACAAATAAAATCGGCAATCAGCGCCCAAAAATACCAATTTCCGATTGTTATGAAAACTTGAAATCGGCCCTAATTAATCGGCCATTCCGATTAATCGGTCGACCTCTAGTAAGTACTGTATTATTCAATAGTAAACTGAACAATTTGTTGATGTAGCCTGTGTTAAGACTGCATTTTTGCCACTGACAAAAACAGTTATCCATGGAGGCACAGGGATATTGGACAAGATGAGACAGAGATTCAGAGAGCTGCAGCTCATTAGTTTCATGTGCAGCAAAGTTACTGGCTTCGTTGCTGGCTTTGATCTCAGTGTTTGTGCTTCTTTAAAATATCTGCTCTAAATTGGCTGAACAGGCCATCCAATAGAGACTTTGACATAGCAGGCATAAAAGAACATGTCTGTTCAACCAGCTAGTTTCCTGTGAGCTAATAAATGTTCACATTATAGCAACAGTTACAATTTGCCTAAGTAAAATAAGGATGGTTGCAGAATGACTGCAACAAAACCCTGAGAAAATAAATGGGTCACATTGTTATATGGTAAAAACAGAAATGGAACAAATAAGCCTACAGTGACCTTCAGTTGTTGTCTACTTATCTTTTAGTTGCTTATTTCAGGAGTACAATTATTATAGAAATGCAATTGTGTCGAACAGAATGATACTGGTCTGAAAATGACCTTGTTTTGGAAGAGCAAGAAATCGGGCAAGAACACAGTTTTATCATCAAGAACCTGTGAAGCCAGTTTGCAACGTCCTGTCCTGTTCACCACACATGAAATCTCCACACATGAAATCTCTCACTCGGGAAAATGTGGGGGAAGGGGGCCGATTTCTTTCCCATAGCTCTTAATTCCCAAGTACTTCAGATTCCCTCATTTTCTCCAAACTATTTCCAGATGTTTCTGCACAGAAGCAGATAAAATGCTGCTCTAGTTTGTTTCCCTTCCTATCACAGCGACGACCCCTTTGTTTTCACTGTATGCTTACTGTTTCAATTTAGGCGTTGATACTTTTCAGACTCTCTTACAAGCCATTTTACGTTGCCTTACATATTTTTTTTCTTGACCACAGAGTGTGAGCCAAATTCCCAGTAGTCATTTTTATTTTCTCTCTGCGTGTGAATTCAGTGGATCAGACCATAGCAAAAAATATATATAATAATAAATATATATAGGAAAAGATCACAAAGAGAATTGTATCATCTGGTATTGAAGTGCTGTCGCTTCAAAGCAGTCTAAACTGGAAACAAAAAGACCCGTCAAAAGGTCAATATTCACATCCCCTCAGAAGTTTTCATGTGGAATGACTCAAGTCATTCTTGTATCGTCTAGGCCTAAATGTACCTGCGTTAAGTGGGGACAACATGGCCTAGGTGATAGATGTGGCGTCGCACAGACATCATACCTCAGTCCCGGAGGTAAACACAATGAAAATGAACACTATCCACAATCTGCATTTCCTCTGAGTAGGCTACATAAAGATGATCAAAGGGGGGCAAGGACAAGCTGTTCGCGTTCATCTTCAAGCCCTTATACACAAGTGTCTCTTCCGTGACGTGCCTGTGTGCGACACTCATAACGGATACATGTCAACAAGCAGCTTCAAAATGCTTTTCTTCAAGCTCCACACCTTCCCATGACAATGTTCCTCCACTTACTCTCAGTATTCATCTATTTTCCTGCCAGTTACCAAACAGTGAAACAGAGACTGTGGCTGCCAGACATTAGCTTATGTGAGGCTGACAAAAAAAGTAAAAAATGGTTTTTACAAAAGTCCATAGTAAATTAAAACTTGAGTGAATAGTGAATGGAGGCTGGGTGCAATCACAGTGCGTGGGCATGCTCTGCAGTGTAGCCTTTATGTGAGAGCCAGTGGGCAGAGGGAAGCGAGTGAAGAGGGGCCAATTCTCTGGATCCCTCCCCTCCATCTAACCCGCTCTCCCTCCCCGCCTGAAATGGACAGCACATTCCAGGCTAATTATGCCTTTGGCGTCAAGATTTCTATAAAACTGTGTGAGGCAGAAGGGGCCCCCCATGAAACCCCAGCACCCAGAGAGAGAGAGGGAGAGGGAGAGGGAAATACAGTGCCTTCAGAAAGTATTCTCACCCTTTTACGTTTTCCACATTTTGTTGTGTTACAGCCTGAATTTAAAATGGATTAAATAGAGATTTTTGGGGGGTCACCGGCATACACATAATACCCCACCATAATGTCAAAGTGGAATTGTGTTTTGAGAATTGTTCACAAATTAATACAAAATGAAAAGCTGAAATGTCTATGGCAACCCTAAATAATTCCAGGTCTAAAAATGTGTTAAACAGTCACATAAGTTGCATGGACTCTGTTCAATAATAGTTTTAACATGATTGTTTAATGGCTACCTCATCTCTGTACCCCACACATAGTCATCTATAAAAGGCCCTACAGTCGAGCAGTGAATTTCAAAAACATATTCAACCAAAAACACCAGAGAGGTTTTCCAATGCCTCGCAAAGGGCACCTATTGGTAGATGGATATAACATTGACATTGAATATAGAGCATGGTGAAGATATTAATGACCATTTTAAATGGTGTTCAATACATCCAGTCAATACAAAGATACAGGTGTCCTTCCTAACTCAGATGCCGGAGAGAATGAAAACCGCTCAGGGATTTCACCATGAGGCCAATCTTGACTTTAAAATAGTTCAAGTTTAATGGCTGTCATAGGAGAAACTGAGGATGGATCAGCAACATTGTAGTTACTCCACAATACTAACCTAAATGACAGAATGAAAAGAAGGAAGCCTGTACAAAATAAAAGCATGGCATTCATGAACTGACCCTCACATTCGACTTTCCTTGCTGATAGCAAGTACATTTTTCCTCAATAAAGTAGCTATGACTGTGGTTGTCCCACCTAGCTATCTAAATATGAATGCACTAACAATAAGTATATTTATTAGTTCATTTGGATTATCATTAGCTTTTGCAGAAGCAGCAGCTCCTCGCGTTTAGCGTGTAGTGCTTTTTGAGGTCGGTTCGGTTTCGGTTCGATTATAATACTGAACAAAAAAATAAAAACCTGCTCCAGAGCGCTCAGGACCTCAGACAGGGGCAAAGGTTCACCTTCAACAGGACAACGACCCTAAGCACACAGCAAAGACAAAGCAGGACTGGCTTCGGGACAATTGTCTGAATGTCCTTGAGTGGCCCAGCCAGAGCCCGGACTTGAATCAAATCGAACATCTCGTGAGAGACCTGAAAATAGCTGTGCAGCAATGCTCCCCATCCAACCTAACAAGAGCTTGAGAGGATCTGCAGAGAAGAATGGGAGAAACTCCCTAAATACAGGTGTGCCAAGATTGTAGCATCAGACCCAAGAAGACTCGAGGCTGTAAACGCTGCCAAAAGGTGCTTCAACAAAGTACTGAGTGAAGAGTCTGAATACTTATGTAAATGTGATATTTCAGTTTGTTTCGTTTTTTGGGTCAAATTTTCTATGAACCTGTTTTTGCTTTGTCATTATGGTGCAGTGTGTGTAGTTTGAGACGTTTTTATAAAAACATTTAATTCCATTTTAGAATAAGGCTGTAACATAACAAAATGTGGAAAAAGCTAAGGGGTCTGAATACTTTCAGAATGCACTGTAGATAAATCAGTCAATTTAAATAAATTCATTAGGCCCAAACCTATACATTTCACATGACTGGGAATACAGATAAGCATCTGTTGGTCACATATACCTTAAAAAAATAAAGTAGGGGCGTGGATCAGAAAACCAGTCAGTATCTGGTGTGACCACCATTTGCCTCAACACGACACATCTCCTTCACATGGAGTTGATCAGGCTGTTGATAGTGGCCTCTGGAATGATGTTCCACACCTCTTAAATGGCTGTGCCTAGTTGCTGGATATTGTCGGGAACTGGAACACGCTGTCGTACACATCGATCCAGAGCATCCCAAACTGATCAATGGTTGACATGTCTGGAGTGTATGCAGGCCATAGAAGAACTGAGACATTTTCAGCTTCTAGGAATTGTGTACAGATCCTTGCAACATGGGGCCGTGCATTATCATGTTGAAACATGAGGTGAGGGTGTCAGATGAATGGCACAACAATGGGCCTCGGGATCTCGTCACAGTATTTGTGTATGTTCAAATAGCCATCAATAAAATGCAATTGTGTTCGTTGTCTGTAGCTTATGCCGGCCCATACCATGACCCTTTCGAAACCATTTGGGGCACTCTGTTCACAACCTTGACATCAGCAAACCGCTCGCCCACACGACACCATACACATGGTCTGCGGGTTGTGAGGCCGGTTAGACGTACTGACAAATACTCTAAAATAACTTGAGCTGGCTTATGGTAGAGAAATTAAATTCACTGGCAAAAGGTCTGGTAGCCATTCCTGCAGTCAACATGTCAGTTGCACACATCCTGAAAACTTGAGACATCTGTGGCATTGTGTTGTGTGACAAAACTGCACATTTTTGAGTGGCCTTTTGTTCCCAACACAAGGTGCACCTGTGTAATGATCATGCTGTATAATCAGCATCTTGATATGCCACACCTGTTAGGTGGATAGATTATCTTGGCAAATGAGAAATGCTCACTAACAGGGGTTTAAACAAATTTGTGCACAAGATTTGAGAGAAATAAGATTGTGTATATGGAACATTTCTGGGATCTTTTATTTCATCTCATGACACATGGGACCAACACTTTACACGTTGCATTAATATTTTTTGTTCAGTGTAAAACGTTATTTCGTTTTTTGTTTTCGTTTATTACTTTTAACAATAAATGCATTATGAAAAAATAAAAGTATACAATGATTTTGGAGCATTTCAATGGAAATTCCAAAGCCAAAGATAGTGAACATTAAATTGCAAAAACATTGAAATTATTCCATTGTCTTTTTCAGGTCCACATTGGGTATAAATCAATAGAAAAACAGGAACTGATTATTAAATAATATATTGAACTTGTCCCGATTGGTGTTTTTAAATCACTGGATGAAGGATTTTGAGAATGATTCCCTAACCTGTTAACCTGTTTTTAATTAGCTGTTTTATGATTTTGTTGTACTCTTGTGAATATGGTTTTTACTAGATTACTTGTAGTTTTGCATGTCTGTCTGTAATTGTGTAATGACTTGGTGCTGCCTATCTTGGCCAGGATTCTGTCAAAAAATAGATTTCAAATCTCAATGAGCCCTTCCTGGTTAAGTAAAGGTTAAATAAAAATTTCAGTTGTTTATTTTACTTCGTTTTTATTTAATGACTATTATTTTTCATTCGTTAAAGTCATCATCTCATCTCTGCTCAGGCAGTAGCAGTCAGCCAGCCAGACCATCTAAAAGAAAAATAAATATATATTTAACCTTTATTTAACTAGGCAAGTCAGTTAAGAACACATTCTTATTTACAATGGCAGCCTAGGAACAGTGGGTTAACTGCCTTGTTCTGGGTAGAACTAAAGTTTTTTTTTACCTTGTCAGCTCGGGGATTCGATCTAGAAACCTTTCGGTTACTGGCCCAATGCTCTAACCAGGCTACCTGCCGCCCCACATTCGAAAAGTACATGCAATAGGAAAGTAGTCAGACCCCTTGACTTTTCCACATTCTGTTACATTACAGGCTTATTCTAAAATATCACATTTACTTAAGTATTCAGACCCTTTACTCAGTACTTTGTTGAAGCACCTTTGACAGCAATTACACCCTCAAGTCTTCTTGGGTATGACGCTACAAACCTGGCACACCAGTACATCACTGGGGTCAAGCTTCCTGCCATCCAGGACCTATATACTAGGCAGTGTCAGAGGAAGGCCCAAAAAATTGTTGAAGACAATTGTAAGTAAGCATTTCACGGTAGGGTCTACACCTGTTGTGTTCGGTGCATCTGACCAAAAATGTGATTAGATTTACATGGGTATTCAGAGATTTGCACTCCTGCGTTGTCTTGGCAGTGTGCTTAGGGACATTGTCGTGTTGGAAGGGGAAACTTCGCCCCAGTCTGTCCGGAGCACTCTGGAGCAGGTTCATCAATGATCTCTCAGTACATCCCCACAGCATGACGCTGCCATCACCATGCTGCCATCACCATGTTGCCATCACCATGTTGCCATCACCATGCGGATGGTGCCAGGTTCCTCCAGACATGACGCTTGGCATTCGGGCCAAATAGTTCTCAATCATGGTTTCATCAGACCAGAGAATCTTGTTTCTCATGGTCAGAGTTGTTTAAGTGCCTTTTGGCAAACTCCAAGCGGGCTGCCATGTGCCTTTTACTGAGGAATGGATTCTGTCTGGACACTAACATAAAGGCCTGAATAGGGGAGTGCTGCAGAGATAGTTGTCCTTCTGGAAGGTTCTTCCATCTCCACAGAGGACCTCTGTTAGAGTGACCATTGGGTTCTTGATCATCTCCTTGACCAAGGCCCTTCTCCCCCGACTGCCCAGTTTGGCTGTAGGAAGAGTCTTGGTGGTTCCAAACTTCTTCCATTTAAGAATGATGGAGACCACTGTGTTCTCGGGGACCTTCAATGCTGCAGACATTTTTTGGTACCCTTCCCCAGATCTGTGCCTCGACACAATCCTGTCTTGGAGTTCTACGGACAATTCCTTCAACCTCATTGCTTGGTCTTTGCACTGACATGCACTGTCAACTGTGGGATCTTATATAGACAGGTGTGTGCCTTTCCAAATCATGTCCAATCAATTGAATTCACCACAGGTGGACTCCAATCTAGTTATAGAAACATCTCAATGATGATCAATGGAAAAAGCATGTACCTGAGCTCAATTTCGTGTCTCATAGGAAAGGGTGTGAATACTTAGGTAAATAAGGTATCAGTTTTATATTTTTAATACATTTTCAACAAATACTAAAAACCTTTTTTCGGTTTGTAATTTTGGGGTATTGTGTGTAGACTGATGAACAATTTTTTTATGTAATCCATTTTAGAAAAAGACTAACGTAACAAAATGTGGAAAAAGTCAAGGGGTCTGACTACTTTCCAAAGGCACTGTATCTAGATGTTCTCCCAATACTGTACTGTCTTTAGTCTTCCTATTTAGCTAGCCTGCCTAAGTATGCTGCAGAGCTGTCTGACTCAATCATTTTACTAGTTCTTCAAAGTAGATAAGGCATACTTTCACGACCTGGCTCTGTCCCTCTCGACGTTGTGTTCTGTACTTTCCTCTCTCATGTGGTCTATGCGGTCTGTATGCATCTAACATAGCAGGCGTAAAAGTGTACCCTTCCAGAGATCTGTATATAATGACAAGATGCTCATGTCTCCACCCTAACAATGAGAATCGTTGTCCCAAAGGCGGGAAGGCAGTCAACAAGCTTAGGTCCAAAATAAGGCCGTAGAAATGCATTGGGCTTATTTTGGACAGATTTTGGTGAGAGTGAAACCCTTTGCTTCGCCTCTTCCTCTGATCAGTCTCTGTTCAAGCTGGGAAAAGCAGGCACAATAGATTATGGTCATTGTAGTTAATTACATTTTGTTTGTTTTTTTACACTGAACTAGGTTAAAAATGTGCTTAAATTAAAAAAACACAACTCCCTTCAGCTCAGTGTCCCACATAGTTCTTGACTTGGATGGGCACATTTGAGTGGTAAGGCGAAAGCAACCGACTGTAGACGAAAGTCCAGGAGTAAATTTGGGGGAGGTGCATCTGTAACAGCCGAAAGTCGGAGCACTAATGTGATATTCCAACAGAAAAGCTTAGATCAACATGGCAGCGTTTCCATTGTTAAGTTTCTTTATAAATGTCGAAATAAACATATCACACACAAACTGAAATCATGTGTGTACATTGTACAATCGGTAACAATTTACTTGACACCCAGTGTATGACGGGGTCATAACCATGTCATAAGTCATAAAAGTTTACATAACTTTATGACACTGTCAAGAAGCATTTATGATCATCATAATCATATAAGACAGATATAAGGGCATGTACATGATAGGCCTATCAGTCATCAGTCAAAAAGAAGGGGGCTTGTCCTGCTCCTGAAATCTGCTCCTGCATTCATCGCTGTCATCAGCAAACAGAGCATTGGGGTAGGTGCATGTCTGACATCAATGTGTGTGTAATTACCATGATAATATGGTCAATAAATAAATAAAATATAACATAAACACACTGTTGACACGCAGACTATGGTGTAATGGAATGTTTTGCCTTGTGTGGTAGGTTTTGTGGGTTTGTGGGTCATAACCAGACCAAAAAATTACGCAATAAGTCTAAATATGTGTCATGACACCCACAATCAATCATTGTGTTACAGTACAATCTATCATTGAGAGAAAACATCAAATATGATATTCATTCATTTGGGGCATTATGTGTAGGCCAGTGACAAAACAATTCTACACTTCATACATCTTAAATTCAAGATGTGAAACAACAGAATGTGCAAAAAGTCGAGGGGTGTGAATACCTCCAAGGCCCTGTACCTGGTGGCTTGTCACTATTGATGGATAACAATAGTTTTTCCACCTCTCCCACACTAACTTGACCCAATTCAAAAGTGCAATCCTTCTCTTTCATTATTAGATATTTTATACAAAAATACAATGGTTCATTGTTCAATGTCATTTCAGACTTTTTCCAATTTACTAGTGAAATAGTCATGAAATGATTGGCAATATCGAAAGGTTGTGTTATAAATGACCCATCAACTTCAATTAATGATAATGAATGAGTTCTGTCCATGATTTCACTTAATTTATTTTTTAATCCCAAACCCCTGTCCCCTCAGGAGGCCTTTTGCCTTTTGGTTGGCCGTCATTGTAAATAAGAATTTGTTCTTAACTTGCCTAGTTAAATAAAATAAAAATTACAAATACAAAGGTACTCCAAAGTATTTTTCCCACTGTGTTTATGCATTTTATCTTTGTTTGGTAACCTAATTTATTTTTCTTAAATTTAGTCACAACATTTCTCAATTTAAAGTATGTCAATCAATCAGCTGAGCAGTCGGACATGTTTGCCACCTCTTTTGCTAAATATATTGAACCATTACATGTTTAAATTCATCATTAACCCAGGGGGCTCAAACTGCTCACCGTTTCTTAACAGGTGCATTCTTGTAAAGAATTGGAATGAATACATTTGACAAATACTTCCAGTGCTGCATCTGGATTCACTTCCTACACAGACCAACATTTTACATCTTCAACAAAATAATATATGAATGACTTTAGGACCAACCTTTGGCGCACTGGCTTTACTTGTTGTTATTGCCACAATGTTATGGAATCTGATAATGCTTTGGAGCAAAGCTCTGCAGCATTAGTGAAGACATGATATCTAAGCTTTACAGGAATATGGCTCTGAACATATACAGCAAAAACCTCCCCCATAAACATTCCTGTCTTTTCTGCAGTTATATCCCTGTATTACCACTGCTGTATCAAAATAATTATCTAAGTGAGTTTCAGAGATGGCCAATATATGAATCCCTTCCGATGTTAGAAATAAGGTTAATGAAATCAATAACTTCCTAAGTCTACATATACTAATATGGGCTATTCTTAGCACTTTCCGCGTAGCTTATAATATGGAGACAAAATACAAGCGTAAGTGTGTAATGTTGGGCTGAAGCTACTGACCCTGAAGCTTGTCTCTCTCATTCCTCCCAGGCTTTTGGGAAGGAGGGTGGACAATAAGCCTGTCGTAGCAGATGTAAGCATTGTTCCTATGCTCTCTGGCAGATTGCACAGCTTCAGAGATGTCCTTGTTGAGGAAAATGTTGGTTCCTCTCAAGTTCTTGGCTCTCTGCAGAACAGCCATCTTGTCCTCAACCCTTCGACGTGTACGACCACATATTTGTGATCATTGTTGACTGGTCCCTGCAGCGTACCGTCACAAAAATGTGATTGGAACAGTATCAACAGAACGTATGACGCAACAAACGCATCTAAACAGCATTGCTGCTACTCGCTGTTTATTATCTATGCATAGTCACTTCACACCCTAGCTACATGTACAAATTACCTCGACTAACCTGTACCTCCACACATTGACTCGGTACCGCTACCCCCTGTATAATAGCCCTGTTATTTTATTATTTTTACTTTAGTTTATTTGGTAAATATTTTCTTAACTCTTTCTTGAACTGCACTGTTGGTTAAGGGCTTGTAAGTATGCATTTCACAGTAAGGTTTACACTTGTTGTATTCGGCGCATGTGACAAATAAAGTTTGACTTGATTTATTGTCCGAAAAGCATCGAAACAATATTTTGTACTGCTGGAAAATATTGGTCTTTACAACTTTATTCCTCAATAAATTATACACACATCATCATCCAAACATCACACAGCCACAGCTAAACTCATTCCATAAACCAATAACAGGTTTCGGTGAAAAAAAACATAAGTTAGCGACCTAACAGCCAGACCTGTTTACAATGTACCACATTCAGGTGAGCACAAGGGAGAAATGTAATGTTTAGAAAAGAGATGCATGTCAGCAAAGCTAACAGCAGCTACATTTTTATGATGGTAGCCATGGTCTTTTAATGTTTGACAAGAGAAACCTCCCTAATCCCAGAATGTCATTCGCTATAAGACGCAAATAAACAAACTCAAGGTCAAAGATGCCTGGGCCCAGGCCTCCCGGGTGGCGCAGTGGTTAAGGGCGCTGCAGTCAGCGCCAGCTTTGCCACCAGAGACACTGGGTTCACGCCCAGGCTCTGTCGTAACCGGCCGCGACCGGGAGGTCCGTGGGCGACGCACAATTGGCCTAGCGTCGTCCGGGTTAGGGAGGGTTTGGCCGGTAGGGATATCCTTGTCTCATCGCGCATCAGCGACTCCTGTGGCGGGCCGGGCGCAGTGCACGCTAACCAAGGTTGCCAGGTGCACGGTGTTTCCTCCGACACATTGGTGCGGCTGGCTTCCGGGTTGGATGCGCGCTGTGTTAAGAAGCAGTGCGGCTTGGTTGGGTTGTGTATCGGAGGACGCATGACTTTCAACCTTCATCTCTCCCGAGCCCGTACGGGAGTTGTAGCGATGAGACAAGATAGTAGCTAATAACATTTGGATACCACGAAATTGGGGAGAAAAATGGGTCAAATTCAACAAAATAAATAAATTAAATTAAAAAGATGCCTGGGCCCATTGTCTGAAAAATATTAATTTAGAAGATTTGTAGTAGGCTGAAAAGTGGCCAAACTATGTACTTTTTACAGTGTATACAAGAACCGGAGCACGTGACTTGACAAGTCGTTTACCATTTTTGACTAAACACAAAGCAAATAAAATGTTATCACCTCATAGATATTCACCCCAAATACAAGCCTACTGCATAGCCTAGTCCATGGGGGGTAGAAATTGGTAAAGATATCGTGGGGGGCTATGATGAAGGAAATATTACTATGATAGGGAATTTATCAATAAATGGGGGACAAGGCAAGGAGAAGTTAATACGCAAACGGGGGTCTGAGCTGGTAACCCATATTTAAAATCAGATGCCGTGTTCAAAACAACTGGGAAATCGGAAATCTCCGACTTCCACTTCAGTGCGTTCAAGACAACTGGGAACTCTGGGGGGGAAACCGAGCTCCGTTCTGGGGAAAATTGTTTTGAACTGTCATCTAACTAGGAAACTGGCCTCTTTCTAGAGCGCCAACCTTCCGACCTGAAGATCACTGACGTCATGATTTGACCTAAGACTTTTCAGAGTTCCCAGTTGTCTTGAAAGCGCCACAAGTCAGTCAAGTGAACTATCCCTTATTATAACATCTTTGGTCTGATAGGTGCTTATGTGACAACCAGAATGCATTGTATGACATCAACAAAGATGGCGCCACATACAGCTAGAAAATAGCTTAGCATTAGCTCATCATAATCAGTACAGCTTTCAAAAAAGTATTTTACACACATCATGTGTGTCCATTACAATCTACGCAAGAATCGGAATGCATGATTTGTCACCAGAACTTGAAAACATGAATAAAACAGTAAATACATGATGCTCCATACGGTATGCTACAGTCGAAACGACAACATGATATACATAAAATAAGGCACTTACTTTGATAGGAACGCACACGTGTCCAAAGTTACTATTTCTAAGGAAAAGAACAAAGACAATGCGGGGGCCAGTCAGAAAATGTGCCAAGACTAGAGAAGTGCAATGTCTTCATACTTGATCTGGGGAAACACGGGGGGAGTGCTTGGGCTCTCGTTGAAGAGAGAAGTTTGTCCGGCTCACTAAAGTCTCAAACATTAATTGTCCGCAATAGTGAAATGGGATACTTCTTATGTGAATTAATGAGGAGGCAGAACTCACCTCAATTCAAACTGTTGGTAGAAAATAAAACTTCTTAGAAAATCATTTGAAATTGACCAGTTGAAACATAGCCTATAGATAATTAGCAGGCAGTGTGCCTTGGTTTGAGGGCAGCACGGGTTAACTGTCATGTTGCATAACGCACACGTGAAAAGGTAAAACCTCAGGAACTTCACCACTATCGGCTTGGGTCTGTCACCTATGCTGGTTACATGTTTACCAGACCTGTGGGCTTGCTCCACCTCAAGGGCTAAACGCTTCACGAACTGTGTTCAAGCTGTCAAGGAAACGTTGCTAGCTTGATAGCTAGTTAGCAGCTGGGCTAGCTGCTACGCAAAGCAGACTTTTGGTTAGCAGGATCCCTGGAACTGAGTCTAACTGCGTCGCGCGATCCAAATTCAAAAAAAGGTAGCTAGTAACCAAACTATTCAATAGAACACTTTTTCAGAGACTTTCAAAACAACAAACTGAGCTCTCCATCGTTCCGCATTCAACGCGTGACGTGATAAGTGTGTCTGCTAAATTACTAAAATGTAAAATGTATATAAACCCTGGATAAGAGTGTCTGCTAAATGTTTTGAGGACAAATGTAGATTGTAAATGTAGTATTTTTTGTTGTAGTGAGGAAAGTAACAGTACTTTGAAAAAATTATACTTCAGAAAAATGTTTAAATATTTTTATATTCTACATTTTTTAGGTATATCTCACAATTCCATTTAAGGGTATGCATTAAGATGTATGTAATAGAATAAACGTGGCAAAATCAAAATGTAGACATTAATAAATGCATTTCTATAGCTTCCAATATATTTTTTACTATGGTGGGGTAGTGCCATGATCAAGGCGCAGTGGCTTAAAAACAGCACCCCCTGACAGTCATTTAGTGCATAAATCATTGGTCTGGACCTATTTGTCAGGCAGTGGAGATAAACCACTCACAGCTGAACACAGCTCGCTACAGAACAAGAAAATATTACCAGGCAAGGGGTACATTTCAATTGATTTGTTAATCCAGTTGTGTTCCATATTTCAAGAACATTATTTTTTAAATGATTTACACTGCATCATAAATATGACCACAAACGATGGGATTTCTTCTGAGCTTTTACAGGCATGTCTGACTAGTCTTCTTCCACAAAAGAGAGATAAAAAGATACTGAACATAAGTTACGCCGAGTACGTCTTACAGCATTTAACTGTGCAGGGAGACAAGGAGTTCCAGCTGTGAGCATTCAGCACTGCTCACACTGAGACTGATCGGGACAGAACCTTGTTGCCTCGGAAAGAATTTGGTCAAAAAAAATACTGCAGGTCCCAAATGCTATGTGGAAACGTATAAATATAAAGTATTCCTTTGCAATTATGAACTCCCAGGGCAAAAAAAAAGGAAAGTCAAAGACGCTTGGGCTAAATTTGGATGGGGACATGCAAATGTCTGTCTTGTTTTGTGCCTTGTTTACAAGCTTGTTGGGGTTTGAAGTGGTGTGGATCTGACAGGGGAATCGACAGGGGACGGGAGTATGTGGTGGGGGGGTTGAGGGGTAGCAGAGCGCTGAGGCACAGTTCTCCTTTAATTTCTACATTAAGGAGTTTTCTAAATTTAGTCCTGAGTGCAGGCTCCTGCTTTTTCACTGACATGTGGCAGAGCTAGTCAGGAATTTGCCTGTTTCAGCATGGATGATTCATACTCAGGTGCCTGTGTATCTAAAATCCTGCTGTACAAACATGTGACCTAAGGGACCAGAGAGCATAAGGCTCTCACTTTGACTTAGATTAAACAACTTCATAGAAACTTGAACATAATATTTAAGAATGGATCTTTCTTGTGTGGCTTCAAGGCACCTTTAAATCAAGACCTAGGTCAATACTCTAGTCTATGTTGAAGAGCACAGAGAAAATAATCCTTCCATCAAATTATTGGCAGTGGTGCATATCTCAAGACGCACCCATGTAATTGGCAATTCTGTGGCAACAGAGGGTTAAAAATAACACAGGGGAGCCAAAGCCAGCCTGTGTCTGCCACATCGTAAATATCAAACTGATATGTTTACAGCCAACGGCAGGCCAGCACAAGTTTAGGGCGCAGGGGAGCTCAAATCTCCATGGCGCGGTCATGGGCGACATTGCTTCCTTCACTAATCTCCATATGTTGACGTGTAAAATGCAGGACCACACACAGGCCCGAATACCTCAAAACACAGCATCTCACCTACAGTTGGACACCTTCCAACCACATGGAATCAACACAGGTGGTATGCTGAGGGGCCGCCCAACGCCACGGGACCCTTTGAAATGGCTGAGAACCTATATGGGAATGGACGTCTATGTGGAGAGGTGGAAAAATGAGCTCAGAGGCTGGTCTATGGGCAAGAGAACTGTACCAGACAAGCTTCTTCTCTCAAGTAAACCAAACGTCTCTGTACGGTAACAAACACTTAGCTAGCTACTGCAAACCAGACACTCCAACAATGCTCTCACTATAATTTAATGTAGGCCCAATATACATAATAAAGCTCATTCACATAAAGATGTTACAGTCTGCCTTAAAGGTGTTAATAGTTTAAAACCTGAATTAATTCTGGGAAAATAATAACCTGAAAATGTTTACACTTTCCACATCAGAAATTTAAGTTAAAAGCAATGTTCAGTGGAAAAACTGTAAAACATTAAACATGCTATAATTACAGATTTTACGACACACGCCTCAGATGGATCATTTCAATAAAACACTATATCAAAAACAGATTTGCGACATTCGGCAGATAAAAGCCATGGAAAATAATAATATAGATTAGATAAACACCATTTGTTCATTCATGGGGAGGATTGTGAACAAAGTGGCTAATGAAGAACAAACTGACAATCGGACACGGAGAGGAGAGCAGGCTTTCTGAGGAGGCCCTGTCTGAGGGCTCACATAAGAAATGGGATTGGCACATTTTGGCCCACAAAGAATGTAAACAGCCAAATCAAACTTAATCAGGAGAGCAAGGGCCTGAATAGGAAACTGTGGGCGTCCTTTCAACTTCAAAAGGCAGCCCTGTAATGGTGCCATTTCAAAGTTTCACTGAGCTGCCTACTGTAAGCAGCGTAGGAGCATGTCCCAAAAAATGCCTGACAAGAAAACCCTTTTATTCCAAGCTTCAAAGGGCAAGCTCCCGTGGGCTGTCTGTCTGAGATGAGCGGGGAAATATTGAAAGTCACCACACCTGAGAGACAGGCTTGTAGGGGTTGTGTGTGTGTTAATTTCCTTCAAATTCTTTAGCCCCCAACTCTGATCTTTGCACATGCACTATTTGTAGTGTGCATAAACTGTAGTCTCCCTGTTCATTTGTTGAATGACCTTAGAAAAATATCCAGGACATGAGGATATAATGATACTGAAGTGGGAGTAGCATTTGTCGATGTATTGGTTCCACTTTAACTGAGTTTGAGCATTGAGTCCCCAAAAAACTATGCAGTTTGTAGCTGTGCGGGGGGGTCCCTTGCAATTCCCAGCCCTAATATGTAGGTCAGGGGTTCCGAAACTTTTTTGACCCAAAACCCCTTTGTGATTTAAAAAAAAGTCACCCCGGCATGTCAAAAGAGTTATGTAATCAACGGCCAATGTTTATTTTTTTTATGACAGTCTATTACAAATCAGTCTGACAGTACTTTTGACAGTATTTCAATCTGAAGGATGATTTAAAGTGACAAATGCATCACAAAGGCATTGGGAAGTTCAGAAGATCAGTCAAATACGTATGATATTATGTGTAGAAAAGAACATCGATGTCCTTTCCCCCCCCATTCTGATTTAGTGTCTAGTCTCCACTCTGTTATAACTGGTCATGTGTGGCCTGATGGCAGTCAAAGGGAAACAGAAGACACATACATGTTCCTGAGTCTTATCTTTCAGTGATTGTGATGGGGTCATAATATTTTGTAGCTTAAACTGTTCAAAAGTAGGAAGAAAACAGAAACCGCTCTGTTTATCACCACCGCATCTAGCGGCTACCGGAGGTTACTGACCCAGGTTCTATAAACCAAGCAGTGTTTTTTATTTTATTTTCTACTTTTTCCTCACGACCCTTTCAAATCAGCCGACCCCACATGGGGTTGCGATCCCTAGTTTGGAAAACGCTGATTGATGTAGGTGGTCTTTCAGACAATATTGCATGAACTTACCCGTACAGGTTGTGAAGAAACATTCATCTTGATCCTTGTAACTCATTCAATGCCTGTAACACTGACAAGCTGTAGACATAAGCTTACATTCCAGTTGGAAATAAACTGCTTTAGAATGTCTGGTGGTATCACCATTGGGTCTACTACAACATCTTGGATTTACATTATCTGATGCGCTTCCCAGGTGATCACTGAGTGGAAAGCAGCAGTTGCCTTGTTTGGGATAGTGGCTCAGAGACAGAAATCCTATTTCTGCCGAGCCATTTAAGGTTTGTCTTGAAGCTTAATGTCTTTCCCATTTGGAATGCACCAATTTGAGAAGGCCATAAAAACAGAAACAATATACTGGTTTATTACTTGTAACATGTACATGTGGTATCACTAGCAACTCCTTATTCTGAGAGTCCAATTAAAAGAGGCTGTGGCCGCTGGTGATGAAAAGGCCATACCGCAGTGCCTGACAAGCCTGAGCATACCCTGTCAGAAAGACTCACCGGTGGCAATACTGCAGCAAATTAAATAAGTTGTCATCAATAATAGAGGTGAAATCTTGAGTCCACCCTGCTGTCGGGTCTGGATCCTCCAGACAGGCCATCGTCTCGCTCCTCTCTGCTGAGCAGCTGTCTTGACTAATATCATTGGATGGGTCTTAACATGATTATTGCTGGGCTCTTAACATAACCCTACATGACGCATACTTTATGCGAGAACTATGTATGGCTGTCAAGAGTCAATGCGCACTCATTAAATGGATACCATTGGTAGACATGTGTAGTTAACATGTCTTATGTTCTGGGAAGCGCAGCAGTTATGAGTGGCGCAGCGGTCTAAGACACTGCATCTCAGTGCAAGAGGCATCACTAGAGTCCCTGGTTCGAATCCAGACTGTATCACATCTGGCCGTGATTGGGAGTTCCATAGGGAGTCCCATAGAGCTCAGTGTGTCAAATCGGAGGGCCTGTTGTCCGGACCTCTGGCAGTCTCTATAGGGGGGGCCACAGGGTTCAATTCTCGGGCCGACTCTCTTCTCTGTATACATCAATGATGTCGCTCTTGCTGCTGGTGATTCTCTGATCCACCTCTACGCAGACGACACCATTCTGTATACTTCTGGCCCTTCTTTGGACACTGTGTTAACTAACCTCCAGATGAGCTTCAATGCCATACAACTCTCCTTCCGTGGCCTCCAGCTGCTCTTAAACACAAATAAAACTAAATGCATGCTATTCAACCGATCATTGCCCGCACCAGCCCGCCCATCCAGCATCACTACTCAGGACGGCTCTGACTTAGAATACGTGGATAACTACAACTACCTAGGTGTCTGACTAGACTGTAAACTCTCCTTCCAGACTCACATTAAGCATCTCCAATCAAAAATGTAATCTAGAATCGGCTTCCTATTTCACAACAAAGCTTCCTTCACTCATGCTGCCAAACATACCCTCGTAAAACTGACCCTCCTACAGATCCTTGACTTCGGCGATGTCATCTATAAAATAGCCTCCAACACTCTACTCAGCAAACTGGATATAGTCTATTACAGTGCCATCCGTTTTGCCACCAAAGCCCCATACATTACTCACCACTGCGACCTATACACTCTCGTTGGCTGGCCCTCGCTTCATACTCGTCGCCAAACCCACTGGCTACAGGTTATCTACAAGACTCTGCTAGGTAAAGCCCCGCCCTATCTCAGCTCGCTGTTCACCATAGCAGCACCCACTTGTAGCACACGCTCCAGCAGGTATATCTCACTGGTCACCCCCAAAGCCAATTCCTCCTTTGGTCGCCTTTCCTTCCAGTTCTCTGCTGCCACTGACTGGAACGAACTGCAAAAATCACTGAAGCTGGAGATTCCCCATCTCCCTCACTAGCTTTAAGAACCAGCTGTCAGAGCAGCTCACAGATCACTGCATCTGTTCATAGCCCAATCTGTATACAGCCCATCTATCTACCTCATCCCCATACTGTATTTATTTATTTAGCTCCTTTTGCACCACAGTATCTCTACTTGCACATCTACCATTCCAGTGTTTAATTGCCATATTGTAATTACTTCGCCACCATGGACTATTTACTGCCGTAACTCCCATATTTGACCTAATTTGCAATCACTGTATATAGACTTTGTTTTATTTTTTTTCTACTGTATTATTGACTGTATGTTTTGTTCATTCCATGTGTAACTCTGTGTTGTTGTACGTGTCGAACTGCTATGCTTTATCTTGGCCAGGTCGCAGTTGCAAATGAGAACTTGTCCTCAACTAGCTTACCTGGTTAAATAAAGGTGAAATAAAATAAAAAGGGCGCTGCACAATTGGCCCAGCCCGGGTTTGGCCGGGGTAGACCGTCATTGTAAATAAGAATTTGTTCTTAACTGACTTGCCTAGATAAATAAAAGGTTAAATAAAAGATGAAGAAGCATTTTGTTTAGAATGATTGATAATAGTAGTTAAGGTTTCTGACTAGATTAATGGTTCACTCTTTCTAAACATAAAAAATACCCCACAAAATATTCAGTATGAGATTTTAACAAAATTAACCTAAATAATGCAAGATATATCTAACTGAAAGTATTACTTAAGATATAAACTATATAGACAAATTATAACTGTACTTGAGAATACATTTCTTAAGATGTGTAATTTCAGAATCGTATTTAACTGGTTTTGACGTTCCAATTAGTAAGAGATAATCAATGAAGGGCCATGCGATCTGGAAAATAATGAATGACGAGCTAGCAGAGTGGAACTACCCTTCCAAAGTTAGATATAATTTAGCACATTTACCCCTAGATGTGTTCATTTGCAGGTAGAAATGTGTACAACATCCATTGAAGTGGATTGCAACTTTGCTAGATAGTGACAGTAGTTGCTATAACCAAACAAACAGACTTGCTAGTTCAGCTAACCAAACCATCAGTCCTACCTTGCTATTAAGAAAATCTAATTCAACAATGCCAATAATGTTTTCAATTAGACTTTTGCTTTCAAATGCAGCTCAAACATATAACATGTAATAATGAACTATATATTTTTTTAAATAATTAGGCAAGTCAGTTAAGAACAAATTCCTATTTACAATGACGGCCTACCAGAAGGCAAAATACCTCCTGCTGGGACGGGGGCTGGGATTAAATTATATACATTTTTAAATAAATAACATATAAATATAGGATAAAACACACATCACGACTAGAGACAAAACAACACTATAGCCATTGAATTCTACTGTGCAAATATACCGTGCATTATAAGGAAATAATGCACACTCTAGAATACCCTTCAAGCCAATCAAACAAATATTCAACAATGCCATTGGTATAATTAAGCAATAAGGCCACAGGTGTCTCAAGTTGAGGGAACGTATAATTGGTATGCTGACTGCAGGAATGTCCACGGCTGTTCCCAGAGAATGCAATGTTAATTTCTCTACTATAAGCCGCCTGCAAAGTAATTTTAGAGAATTTGGCAGTACATTCAACCAGCCTCACAACCGCAGACCACATGTATGGCGTTGTGTGGGCGAGTGGTTTGCTGTTGTGAACAGAGTGCCCCGTGGTGGTGGTGGGGTTATGGTATGGGCAGGCACAAGCTACGGACAATGAACACAATTGCATTTTATCGATTACAATTTGAAAGCACAAAAATACTGTGATGAGATCCTGAGGCCCATTTTTTCGTAAGGCATCATCGATCAACAAATGCATAACTGTATTATGTGAAATCTATAGATTAGGGCTTAATGAATGTATTTCCTCATGAAATGTATCTCAGTAAAATCAATTAAATTGTTGCATGTAGCATTAATATTTTTGTTCAATTTAAAGCAAATGGAATTTGTAATAGGCCTACCTTATTTAAGCAATAAGGCCCGGGGGGTGTGGTATATGGCAAATATACCATGGCTAAGGGCTGTTCTTTAGCACGACGCAACGCGGAGTGCCTGGATACAGCCCTTAGCAGTGGTATATTGGCAATATACCACAAACCCCCCAGAGGTGCCGTATTGCTGTTATAAAACTGGTTGCCAACATAATTAGAGCATTAAAAATACATGTTTTGTTATACGGTACGGTCTGATATACCACAGCTGTCAGCCAATCAGCATTCAGGGCTCAAAACGCCCCATTTATAAATGCAATTAGAAGCTGGGCTGTTCAAGCCCTGAGTGCTGATTGGCAATAGCTGTGGTATATCAGACCATATACCATAGGTAAAATGAAATATTTATTTTTACTGCTCTAATTACATTGGTAACCAGTTTATAATAGCAATAAGGCACCTCGAGGGTTTGGGGTATATTGCCAATACACCACGGCTAAGGGCTGTATCCAGGCACTCCACACTGCATAAGAGCAGCACTTAGCCATGGTATATTGGCCATATATTGACCACCCCCACCGGCCTTATTGCTTAAATAAGGTAGACCTATTACAAATTCCATTTGATTTACACTGACCAAAAACCAGGGTCTGTAGTGACGCAGTGCCTTAAACTGCTGCGCCACTTGGGAGCCTTATTGTCCCCTGCACAAGGTGCACCTGTGTAATGAACATGCTGTTTAATCAGCTTCTTGATATGCCACACCTGTCAGGTGGATGGATTATCTTGGCAAAGAAGAAATGCTCACTCATGTTGTTTATATTTTTTGTTCAGTGTAGATAACTGTGACCATAAAGTCATATGAACTTAATGACCATTTCAAAATGAAATGTAATCAATGTTGACTTTATTGCTAGACAGAATGTGAAGCTGAACGCTTTAACTATTTAAATAAAGACACAATAAGAGCCTATGTGCAACTCTCAATTATCGGGGGTTGGCTACAGTGGGTACAATATGAGGCATTATATTCGTGGCGCCAAAAGCACACCTCGCGTGAGAATCATAAATCAGTCATAAAACCGTAAGGCTATTTTCCTTCTACAATTTTTTTTATTTCAGATCGAGAGCCTAGGTTACATTCCTCCAGAAAATCCCTGAACCAGTTGGACGCAAAATAGAGTGAACAAATTCAGATAGGGAAAGAACAGTAGGAGTCTGCCGTCAAATACACCGTCAAATACACCCACATTGTCTTTTCAAAAATACAATGATTTCAAGAGGCAATGGTACATGTCGCACGGGGCAAAATAGCTGAGAAAACACACCCCTGTGATTGAGATCAACCTGTTCCCTGGCCGCAGAAGACCATGGCATACGGATGGAAGCATGGAAAACAATGGTCGAAAATAAACGGCATACGGATGAATAACAAAATATTTTCGGCACCTTTTAAATAGACTTCATTCTAATCTTGGGATGGAAATATTGTCCATTGAAAAGGGCACGCATTGTCTCATTCCCCCTCCTGACATGATGTGTAAAAACCCGTGAGACTCAGTGACGTGTACATTTCAAACATTCCTTTGATAGTAGCCTAGGCCACCTGAATCGATATTACACCCCCTTTTAATTTGAGAATCATTAGCCTATATTTGTAGGCTGTAAAATACATGCAAAAACGACACATCCACGAAATCGGAGTTGAATAGGCTTTTAGTAGGCAACTAGGTTCATTGAAATGTACCAATCAGAATAAAAGCCAAAGAGAAAAAGTAAACAAATATTGATTTTAAAGGATTAACTAGACTATATAGGCTACATAAATACGTATGTTGCGATTGGTAGTAGTTTGTTTAAATGTAACAAATAGCCTTCACAATGAGTGTAACCCTCATGAAAGCGAATCACATTCATTGGGACTATTCAATAACACCTTCATTCTATAGGCCTATTGATTAACCAATCACGTTTGCCTAATATGCAAAAATTACACTCCCAAGTTGCTGCTGTCGATTAGTCAACAGTCAATTCAAATTTCAGTCTTAGATAACTTTAACCTGTTGAAATCAAAATAAAATAAGCGATTTATCAAATTTGGGTAGGCCTATACGTGCTCAATTTAAACTGCAGTATATGCTCATACAGAACTATAAATTATAAAGCAGATAGACATTTTATGGAAGCAAAAGTGGCTCGAGCACTCATGCATTTAAAATCTATTGAGCGCACAATTCAAACGAAATAAAACATACAACTTGGTTACTTAGTTAATGGTAAACTATTACAGATTGAAATAACGCAAACTTGAACTTGGGTGAGAATATCCATGGCTACGCATAAAGAGTAAAAATCACACTTTCGCTGGCCTGTATATCAAAACACATTTTTTCTACAGATTAACAAAACCACGACACAAACTAGACATCAAACTGTTTTTGTTATTAAAATAGCTACCGAGTTGCCTAGATGCAGGCAAAACACTTCCCTAAAAAAAGAGCACGATGCTTCGCGATAAGCTTTTCTCGAAAATAACTACAAACAGCTATTATGAAATGTATGCTGTCACAACATTTTGTATATTTCTTATTCAAACGCAATATTTCCCAGTGTAAAACAGATAACATAAGTCACCTAACTCTTCTGCACCCATCTCGTTTCAGCACCACAGCGCCACCCACGAGAGCTCGAGACAACCAATGCACTTATTTTCTTTAACCAAATTATTCAAACAAAACGCATCAAGAACCTCAAATACATCCTCTCAAAGGTATTAAGTTTCCAGTTTTGAACTAGAATAGTCTTCCATGAGAGTGGAATCGCCTTTGCTCCCGGAATTGCCATAGTGACCGCTTCCCCGCGGCCATGATGTCTGATCGATGGGAATTGAACAAAGAGGATCAATTTCCGATCAACGAGAGAGCTGCTTTAATCAATGGGAGAAGAGAGCTCCAAAAGCGGCCACAAACACCGGCAAAGAGGGGCTCAAGAGCGAAGCCACAACTCGACAACGGTTTGCCACACATAAGGCTTCAAGAAAGCAGAGAAACTTTAAGGAAAAAGGCTGACCTGCAGCTGCTGTAAATCAAAGCGCTTCCAATATTGAAACATCGATCCCGCATTGGCCGCCATCTTGAGACATATTGAGACGGAGTGAGAGGCTGATACAGAGAGAGCGAGGGGCTGGAGTTCAGTAGAAAGGAGGGGGAGCGCGCGCAAAACACGGAGCGGAGCAATTGAACAGGGACATCGCTTATTGAACATGGGCGTGGAATGGAGTTATTGAACATGAACCTGTGATATTGAATAGGGCCACAGAATAGAATTATTGAACGGGAGTTGGCAATTTCTTTAACAGCTAAAACATGGGATGGATTTTCCATGTAGATCGTGAACAATGCTGAAAGATTTGTTGTCGAGTGTGTGTTTTGGACTGATTTTATTCGCTTTTCGACATGTGATTGCCAATATTGCTATTTCATATAGGCTACTATCCATTAGATTAGGCTATGCATGAGAAATGTAGTATAGCCTACTCTTGTTTTTACATGTAGCCTATTATTTCTGCTCTTCTTTCTGTAGCCTAATTTCTGTGTGCTACTTGTTTATCTTTGCTCAAATGCGTTTATTAATTGTTGGATTAAGATTATCATTCTATAATATTTCGTTTTACACTAATCACGTTAATAGTTTTGGTGTTGTAAACCGTTAGTTCTATTTCATGTAAATATTATCTTATTTATTTAAGTGTTTTTAAGAATAACACTGTGAAAGGTTGTTAGAACTATTTTATTGTAAATTATTTTTTATTATAAATTCTTTACATGGACTTTATTTAGTAAATGTAGTGACTAAGATGTATAGTTTGCATTGTGAAAACATTTTAATTATTTGACTGCATGGCTGAATGTTTTATCAATACTTCAGCGGTCTCAGCAATGTGTGCTTGAATTTGAACTTGAATTTGGGAGAACAGCGCCCCTGTAGATCTGAAATGGGAATACAAGCAATCTGCTGAAATCTATAGTTTTCATGTTGTGCTGTATATACTATTCTACTTTCGATTGGAAACTTTCCATATTTGTTCTTTAAAATTCATTCACAACACCTTTTATCAGTCTTGTAGGTAGAAAAATAGCCTTACGTCTACTTAAATAATTGAATCACAACTTTGATGTTTTTGTTTATTGCAGAACAAAGAAACACATGTCAAGTAACTCATGCAAAACTTTAACACATTTAAGAACTTGAATATTGCTGGATTTCAGATAGAAATATTTTAAAATCACCAATAAAAATAATGTAATCACAGTGATTATTAAATCAAGTATTGTATACTGCTAAACAGTATACTATTGACAAAATGATTTATTTGCCTTGGCCTGAATGTAGTGTTATATTTTCATATATAGTGTTTCCCTTATTCACATTCTGTTCCACATTGTTATGCTGATAAAGGTTATTTACATCAAATACATAATATAAACTTGCATTTGTATTTTGCACTTTTGCTAAACCCAGTGTATAATAGCTAAACAGTGTATAATGATACATTTAGCTGTTATAAAAGCTACCATTTTTCCAGACTATTTGCATGTAATTTTACAAGAATGTTTGCTTCAATGATAAGCTGGGAAATTTCCATTCTGTTTCATTTGCAGGAAATAATATAGCCTGTCTAAGTTACCATAGAATCAGAGGCTGTTTTGGCCAGCCACAATTACTCCTGTTGAAAATCCCTGGCTCTTAAAGTTATTTGGCATATAAGTGGCAGAATAACTTGTTGAAAAGTAGGGGCTATTGGGTAACGAGAAACACCAGACACATTTAACATGAACACAATCCCATGGCACTGCATGCAAGCCAACTAGTAGAGAGGGAAATGCACACTTGTTCAACCCCGTCATTTTATGCATGTAATCATATATGTATTTAAGATCCCCTATAAGACATGGCGTACCATCGGAACGCAGACCAAACCAGTCGGTTCTCCTAAACATATGAAATGTATAATCCCACTCGCTCAGACAGACATTATGTTATCTAATGAATCGGTCTAAGAAGCGAAGAGTACATGAATGCCTTTAGGTGAAACATCTGTGGATTCTATTAAACTACAAAATTGCCTGCCAACTTATGCAGCCGATGAACTGATGTACTCAAACAAGTTATCTTTGACTACTTCATTTCAAATTCCATACATTCGGGAAGACTACCAAATACATCACAACCTAAGCCAACCATACGATAGAGTCAATTTAGTCATAGTGAGTCAAAACCTCCTAAAATCCCTCATGAAACTCCTGTCAGCTCATTCATGGCTGCACTTTCCATTTATGAGTGACTTTTTCCCCCTTCACCCGTATACATTTCCTGTCAGTTAATGCTTGGGCTGGGTGGGGTGCACAGTGATTAGAAATCAAACCTGAAAGACAGGCCAGCTTTCATGGGTATCGTTAGTGAAAGAAAGAGAGAGACACCTTGTCAGTATTATCTCACCATGTCTTTTGTCGTGCACTTTCCCCCACTAGAACCCTCCCAGGTCACTTTCCCCCACTAGAACCCTCCCAGGCCCAGGGAGTGTCTAGAACAATCTCAATTAACTGAGTAGAGTAGAAGAACATACAAAGGCAAACAAACAATCATACGTACAGTACAGACAGATTGGTTGACAGATAGACAGATGAGACACACACACAAACACAATCACATAATCATAATCATGGAGAATATATAGCTATATATATATATTGCTCTTTTAGACTAATTATTACAAAGAAATGCTCAACTCGTAATGAGACTAATGGCTCTGTTCAATCCATTTCTGAATGGAGTACAGATGAGTCTCAATTAAGCTAGACTTGTGCAGAAATGTTGAACAAATGTATACTGTCTCAAATATATCTCCAGAAGGAGGCTTTAAAGAGGATAAATTACAGTAATAAAAGACAATCCTGGGAAAAAAAAACATTCTGAAAGCAGTTCAGATTTAAATGCATGTATCACTTTTTCTCTCCACACACATATAACATTTATTTTAATAAAAGTACTATGTTGGCCTTATTCTCTCTCTCTCTCTCTCTCTCTCTCTCTCTCTCTCTCTCTCTCTCTCTCTCTCTCTCTCTCTCTCTCTCTCTCTCTCTCGCTCGCTCTTTCTCCATCTCTTCTTCTCTCTGTCCTTCTCTATTTCCCTTTCTCTACATCCCCTCCTCCCCCTCTCTCGATCTCTTTCTCTATCCTTCCTGTCTCTCTTCCCCTCTTTCTCGCTCATTTCCTCTGTCTCTCACTCTCTCTAAATGTTGAGTGAGTCTGGTAGATCCACAGCGCCATCAGTCCTGGCCTCACCAAGGCAGTCCATTTAAAGGTAATCATGCGTGTGAGTGCGTCAGTATCGCAGGGACCAGCTAGCTCCTCTTTTTCTCTCTTTTAGCTCCAGGAGCTATCTTTGACTTAACAAGGAGGCCCATTGGTGTGACGATTGTGTTTGCGCAGGGGAAGATGGGAACTGAACAGACATGGATGGGCAAACTTGATGGAGGAGCGTTCCCCAACGTCTCCTGTCACAAAACAAAGAAATAGAGAGAGAGAGAGAGAGAGAGAGAGAGAAGGAGAAAGGTGGGGATAGATGTGGGGGTGGGGGGCTTTCTGATGATTAATTATGTTTGGGATTCCCCAATTAAAATGGAAAATTACTGTTAATCAACCTGCCAATGCAGTGTGCTGCGGTGAAGAATGGTATCAACGTTGGCTTAACATGTAGAGGAGGATGTACAGCAGTGAATATCACTCAAAGGGGTATTAATAGTAGCATGCACATATCATATTTCTTCAAATTTAATTCCTATTCAAAATGACAGTACATTATGTACTGAAACTGTAGACATAAAAATATAGAAATTGTGCCACGGGCTAATTCAAACAAAGCATAGCTGTGCCAATGGAACACAACAATAGCTGTGACATGCTGAATGAACACAGGCCATGAGGGAACTAAGAAGGAGACGTTTTCCTGTCCCCATCTCCCCTGGCTGGCTCGTATGACTGTCACACACACACACACACACACACACACACACACACACACACACACACACACACACACACACACACACACACACACACACACACACACACACACACACACACACACACACACACACACACACACACAAACATTCATACAAGTGTGCAGGGTAAGGGAGGAAGACAGAGGGGGGAGAGGGGGAACAGAGGAAGCAGTGTAACCCAGGAACAGTGAGAGGAAAGAGGGAGAGAGGTGCCGTGTGGAAGTATAACTCAGAAGGGAGAGGAAGAGAGGGAGCAGAAGTATAGCTCACACATGAGGAGAGAGAGAAAGGGGAAAGAAGAGAGCGGAAATCATACAGGGGAAGAGAGGAAAGTGCAGCAGAGGGAGTTGTAGCAGACAGTAGTCCAGGCGTGCAGTGCAGTGAAGTGCGGTGCTGAGGAGGGCATTGGGAGTTGAGGAGGGCCCCAGAAGACTCCTGCGGCTTTATGCTCCTCCCCTCTCCTCAGCGAGGGGCTCAGGGAGTGCTCATCCCAGCGCCTTCCTCCCCACTGGCAATTTGTTTTCCTAATCCACCAGAGCCTGGTGCTACCACTACCCCCCCCCCCCCACACACTCTCCCTCTCTCCCTCTATCAGGCAGGGCCCCCTTGGGAGCCCAATTAGGGCCGTCTCCCCCACACGCAGATCTACCCAGGACTTCTCCTCCTCGTCTTTTTTTAATCAAATAAGACTCCTCTGGAGGCTAGTCCTCGTTTTAAGGAGACGGCATTCTGGATTAAATTTTAATTAAGGAAATGCTAGCCTTTTAGAAGACATCGGAAATGAATGGAATTGGGAGGGCGAGGGGAAAGCCACCCAGCGAGGTTTGTGTGCTTCTCTGTGGGAGTGTTTGTGTGTAGATGGAATCTGAATCATATTATAGTGCCATTATTGGTACAAGAACAGGTTCATCATTGGAATAAATTGATAGTTTATTAATGTCATATCATTTTTCATTACTATAAATCAGACAGAAATTATTATTTATTTCTGTGGGGTAAATAGCTGTAATTTTTTTACAAGATAATCAGGTACTTACTGCATAAATATGTAAACAAGGTGAATGGATTAACATCTAAAATGGAGGTTCATCCACTCTACCTGGTTATGTCTAGTTTCACTCTAAATTCAGATGGTATCAAGCGTGACCAGTGCCTTTCTCTGGGAATACGCTGCCATCTACTGGCAATCATGTGAAAATACAATTTAGCTGAGGTAAATATAACTAAACCACTTACAGTATACATAGTCATGAACATATTTTTACCCTCCAAAAAAAGCTTTCTTAATGTACAGCACTGTACCTTTGCCTTATCTTGCATTATCTCTGCAGAATCTAGGAGTTCTCCTTTTGATTCACCTTTTGTAATTTTTCAAGCTTGCCCTCCTTGGCAGAGGTTATGCCATATTGCTTACTCTTATCAAATCCTCTCAGATCTCCACAAGTGTTAAGGGGGCAATTAAGTATATGGTGTCTGTCTGTACAGTACGAGCTTGTTGTCAATTTCATAGTTACCTACTGCAGTTTAATCACCAGGGGGCGCCAAAAACCTGACTGATAGAGTAGCCTATAATCAATCCAGCTGGCCAAGGCCCTTTGACAACAGAGTGAGCTGCAGGTGGTTCAGATGGATCCTTGACCTTTACCCCTGTCAGGGGATTAGCCAACACACTCAAAACATTTACTGGGAAAGGTTTAATAATAGGGCCTACACTGGTGTGCATACTCTGGTGAGCATACTCTGGTGAGCATACAAAGGTGAGCATACTCTCACAAGACTAAATACTAATTTGAGAGACGCTTGAAAAAGTAAGGGGAGAATTGTTGAAGTGATTGACATGTCTGGTAGTGTGGTCCAGTTGGCCACACAGATTATGTGAATAAAGTGATTGACAGGGCTGGGTGGTAATGGGGGAGGGCTTTGAGGGTGCAAGAATAATGAAGTGATTCAAAGCGCTGGCCAGTTTTATGGGTCCGTCACATGCCAGGAAGGAGCCCAAGCCGCCTGTGTTATTGGAGGAATGCAGTGCCCATGGCATTGTTGCCCCTGGAGACCTTGACTCCTCTCCTCTACCTCTGCTTGGAGCAGCACCCAACATGGACACAACCCCCCAGTAGCCCTCTGGGTGAAAATATCTTCACCCTGTTGGTTCAATCAATGTCGTGCCAGGGACCACAGAAAATAGGACATTCTCCACAGTCTCCCCAAGCCCATTCTCTGAGGCCCGTTATACCAGAACATTTTATTTTACTGTACACGCACGCACCCCCCCCCCCCCCCCTGTACACACACACACACAACCTATCACTCAGCTAAAACAGGCCTCTCTCCAAGGTTGCTTAGCTGTGGAGATGAGTTACTGCCGTCTGACAGAACAATGGTCACCTGTTTTCCACACAAACATAAAGTGCTGCCAGCTCAACAGTGGTCCATATCTGTACAACTGAGGTAAATAGGAGCTATTTTCTTGCTTGACTGTTCAATTTGAAGGGCTTATGTTTCTATCAAGAATCTGGTGTTTGGCTTATACAACCTGGACATCTATAAGCTGCCGATAATGATATTCTTTGGTCCCAAAATACTGTTTCAGATACAAATGTTGAGCAGTGAGCACAACTGAATTGGTTGAAAATAGTGAGCTATGTTGAGAGTGCAGCTGACATCAATGTGTCAATGTTATTTCCTGTATTCATCTCTGTAGTGATTGCTAAATGAATTGTTCACCTCCCTAAAGAAATATCTTAGGGGTTGATTATAACGTTTCAATGTGAGACAATACAATGGTTAAGTGATCAACAAAGCCCGGTGACCTCAGTGACCTTAATCATTCCATGGTGTCCAACACTCCTATTAATGAAAAGCCACACAAGAGCTGTTCAAAGCGTGTCCTTCCACCGCAAACTAGACAAGGGTATCAATTCATTACCGTGGTAATCTGGCGGGCTGAGACGCGGTGTCGCACCCGGCCTAACTACAGGATCTGTGAAGTCTGAGGCATTGACACATACTCACAACTACCCACACCGTCCCCTCCTCGGGGATAGGGGCCGGATTTGACTGTCTGACCGTGGCCCCTGCTCCTAAAATAAGGTGTCACATAAACAGTTCAGAGCCACAGCACCCCTGCATGGGTCAATTATAATGGGGGGCTGGGGGCGGTGGGTGTTAGTCCTCTATATGGCTGGCATGCCTTGGGCGACGTTCCCCCATTGTCTAAACATAGAGCAGGTGGACAGAGGAGCCAAGTGTGTCGCTATATAAGTGACCAGGGTCATTTTTTAGTGTCCTCTCAAGCGTAAGTGAACAACTGAGAAGCTCCTGACATAATGGTAAGAATGACACCTCCCTCACTCTCTGCTCTCTACTTGTCTTCGTCTTCACCTTGGGGTTAACTAAGTGTCTCACTTTCATGGTGTATAGGATGCTTAGAGTTCTTAGAGAAGCTAAGCTTACTTCAGAAGCAGACAGGTGTTGATGTTTTTAAATGCATTTATTAAGATTTCTATTTAGTGAGGTAATCAAGGATCGTTCGAACACTTGTATATTTGATAACAGCTGTGCGGAATGGTAAATTAACGGAGTAAATGTCTTGCCAATCGTAATTAAAATCCCAAACTGTAGTGATGGGGGAGCTTGATTGCATACCAAACATGTTTGAATGATAAGAAGAAAGAATATCTTGGAAGGTTAGTAATAACTGTGATTATTAGATCTTATAAAAGTCAGACCTAATAATAATATGCCCTAACCATCTCCACAGTGTATCCAATCAATGTAAAGAGCAGGAACGCCATTCAAATAGTTAATCATTTTTTGGGGTGCCTGACTCTGTTGATTGTAACACTTGACCTCTACTACAGTGTTGTAAACATTTGTGAACTGTGGCTCTTCAATATTGAAAGCTTGCATGCTCTAAAAGTTATACGTTTAATTAGAGATATTAATAGCCATGTAGTTTTGTGACCGCATGCTGTGCTCTGTAGTTCAATGTTAGATGTTCATAGTTTTGGTTATGCATTTGAAATGAGCAAAACACAGTAAATGTAATTTATGTCATTAGTCTTACTTATCATTCATTATTATAACTTATGGAATATAATTAAGCAATAAGGCCCAAGGGGGTGTGGTATATGGCCAATATACCACAGCTAAGGGCTGTTCTTAAGCACGATGTGCCTGGACACAACCTTTAGTCGTGGTATATTGGCCATATACCACAAACCCCCGAGGTGCCTTATTGCTATTATAAACCGGTTACCAATGTGATTAGAGCAGTAAAAAATCAATGTTTTGTCACACCTGTGCTATATGGTCTGATATACCACGACTGTCAGCCAATCAGCATTCAGGGCTCGAACCGCCCAGTTTATAACAGTCATTATATTATTACTGTTATATATCATGATACTGTCAAATAATTCAAAATCAAAGTCAATGTATGCAAACTTTATTGAAATGTATGTATGCTGTTGTTATTCATCATAACCTCAAAGTAATAGCTATTTCCCTGTGTATCTCAGGCACCCAAAAAGGCAAAGAAGAAGGCAGCAGAGGCCAGCTCCAATGTGTTCTCCATGTTTGAGCAAGCCCAGATCCAGGAGTTCAAGGAAGCTTTCACCATCATGGACCAGAACAGAGACGGTTTCATTGACAAGAATGACCTGAGGGACACATTCTGTGCACTGGGTGAGCTAAGGCTAATGCTTACTCCTCTGGAGAACGGCCATTTGCAGTATAAAATTGGTGGTGAAGTTATCTTCCTTGGACAAGAAGTTACCCTCCCTCTGTCCTCCAGATATCTCCGATGAGTGTAATGATTGCTTCCACAAAACACAAACATTTATATTGAGAATGACTGATCCAAACAACAATCTCTGACCATAACGCCTGTGCTGCTCAGAGTCATGTATTTAGAGAGTTGGGCCATTAAGGTTTCTACAATATGATGCACTTCCAGTACCAGTCAAATGTTTGGACACAAGCCAACAAGTGCTCAGCATATGTGGGAACTCCTTCAAGACTGTTGGAAAATCATTCCAGGTGAAGCTGGTTGAGAGAATGCCAAGAATGTGCAAAGCTGTCATCAAGGCAAAGGGTGGCTACTTTGAAGAATCTCAAATATAAAATACATTTTGATTTGTTTAACACTTTTTTGGTTACTACATGATTCCATATGTGTTATTTCATAGTTTTGATGTCTTCACTATTATTCTACAATGTAGAAAATAGTCAAAATAAAGAAAAACCCTGATTAGGTGTGTCCAAACTTTTGACTGGTACTGTACATGACCCAACATTCTATGGCAGCCATGTTAGCGCCTCATTAACATTACATGGGGAATATAATGTCTATAATGAGCATTATGAACCATTTACATGACACTTAAAATAATATCGCAGCCATGTTAGCACCTAATTAACATCACATAAACGTTCAGAGAGTGCCACTTTCCCTCCATAGCCGTTGCTAAGTAATAATTGACACTTCTGCAATGTGCTGTTTATTTCTGATAGATTGCAAAACCTATGAAGATGTCCAGTGATACCATATATGCCATTTGTTGACATCACAAGTCCACAACACAGTACAGACTTGGATACACAGGATTCTGAAAGCTAATCAATAAATAGTCTGTTCAATTCGCTGCTCTGTTTAGATTATTTACATAGGGAATTATTCCATAGGGAATTGTCAGAGGAGCTCTTATCCTATTGTTACATCACCAACATTTCGAGAATAAAGGTGTTAACATGGCAGCCGTTCTAAAACCTGGCCGAACTCTCTATATATATGACTCTGATGCTATGTAACTGAATGTTCAGAATTAGAACAATATTCAACATTCTAAATGTTGGCCCAACTCTATAAATAATACATGGCTCTGGTGCTGCTGTACTTTCCCACCTGGTCATGTGAGTGGTCCCACTGACCTCTGACCTCTATCTCTTCCTGTCCTGTGTGTCTCTGCAGGCCGTCTTAACGTGGGTAATGATGAGCTGGACGAGATGCTAAAGATGGCCCCTGGACCCATCAACTTCACCATCTTCCTCTCCATGTTTGGCGAGAAGTTGAAAGGTCAAGCCACACCACTGTATGGCCACAAAGGCTTGCACATGTCATATATGGTTCATCACATGTAAATTGAAATATTATGACTAGCTATTGCTTATAACAATCACATATTCAGACCGACATGAGGCAAATTACTATTTTCCTCAGTGATATTTTTTCACTGTGCACTGTTTAGACAGACCAGCTGCATGTCTGAAAAAAGTGTTCTCTCTCAGGTACTGACCCCGAGGAGACCATTATTAATGCCTTCAAGATCTTCGACCCCGAGGGACAGGGAGTCCTCAAGGGAGAGGAGTAAGGACTTTATTCATTCTAATACTGTCAAAGTTACAACAGTACCTGTCACACTATCCCCTAATGTGTACGCGGTACAGTTAGTAATGATCAAATTCCTCAAATGCTCTAATTAGTCGCTTTAGGAATTATTCAAGAAGTCAATAACTACTACAGTAATAGATAACGCATTAGAATTCCTTTTAAAAAATGACTAAATTCTAATCTATTGAACCTATCTTTTATGGTTGCTGATAATTACCCATCAATAATAGTTTCAGTAGTTTTATAGATTCTTGTAGAAAAATTTGACCTTTTCTTGAGTGTTTTAGGAAATAATTAAAGAAAAAAGTGTAACTTCTTGGAGCCAACTCTGAGAAAAGAACTCACTGTCACGGTTGATGTACTGTATCTAACAAGTCATAATTTTCCTTTCCAGTATCAAATATTACATCATGTCTCAGGCGGACAAGTTCACCGAAGCTGAGGTAATGTCCTTCCCCCAAGTTTCTGAGGCTCAGTGGGATTTGTGTTTGGAATCAGTCAACTTTCACTGGTTGACTTATACCTCGTTTCCTGTCAGAGACCCATCCATCACACAAGTCCATTTCATAGACTATATCTCTAACCCACTTATCGCTGACCCTGAGCCCCATCAGGGCCCAGTAAAGCTATGGAACAAGCGTTTCCTTCAGACCATCTGGTCCTCACAAAAGTGATCCTGTATTCCATCACAAAGACAGTGAATCTGATCAGAGCCCCCATCCAGAGCACTGTCCCCTTCTAACTATATACAGGAGGCCTATCTACTTCCAGTGAGCTAACGCAGTACTATTATGAGACCCTATAAGACAATGGCATTCCTTTCTTAAAAGCATATTGATGTACTCACAGAAATAACTTGCAATCATTTTGAATGAGTGTGTATCATGGCTCGTTTTCATAGCATAAAGCATAACCATGAGTGGATATTTTGGTCTCATCTCGGCTTAGAAGGCCACATTGTGACTTGAGATGTATGTGTTCACTTTTATTTCAACTATCGATACACACCAAGTTCAGCTTGGAGAGCTAAAAGGTTCATGTATTATTAGCATGAGGTGAAAACAGTTACCAATCAGTTTTTCAACCCATGACAATGCATGACCTTTGTGTGCTTCACCCTTCCAGGTTGAAGACATGTTCACAAACTTCCCCCTGGACGTCGCCGGGAATCTGGACTACAAGAACCTGTGCTACGTTATCACCCACGGAGAGGACAAGGAGGCGGAGTAAATGAGCCAATCACGAGCTCTCAATCACCCAACCACTCACTTTGGACCGCCCACTACACATCATCGCCCTGTACACACGACCCGTTTCCTTTTACACATCTTAATTTCCCCACAATAAAAAACGAATAAAAAGGACTTTGGTGTGTGAACGAAGCATTGTGTCATTTGAACTCCAAGATGACTGTGTTGAAAGTGAAGAGTTGACTGGGGTCAGAGGTAATGCTTAACAATGTCTTGTATGTGAGATGAGAATAGCCGTACGCATATTTCAGACACCCTCAAGTCGCTGGGCTTCACAGAGGTTAAGTGCAAGAAGAAGAGCGCTAATAGGGATACACATAGGAGTTTGGTGACTGATAAGTCTATATTCAGATTCAGCCTCTCTGTCCCAGTTGTCTATTGTGTTACAATACATCACAGTATTTACATAAAATTACTAGGAATTTGAGACTCAGATAGGAAGAGCAGCGAGCCAGAATACATTGCATTGTGCATGTAAAATATCACAAGTTCTGCCGAAGATCAACAAAAGACAGGTGTCACACCCTGATCTGTGTCACCTGTCCTCGTCATTGTCGCCAACCCATCCAGGTGTTGCTTGTTTTCCCCAGTGTATTTATCCCTGTGTTTCCTGTCTGTCAATGCCAGTTCGTCTTGTATGTTTCCAAGTCGACCAGCGTGGCCTGCCTTGACCACGAGCCTGTCTACAACTCTGTACCTCCTGGACTCTGATCTGGTTTTGACCTTTTTGCCTGTCCATAACCATTCTCTTGCCTACTCCTTTTGGATGAATAAACATTGTAAGACTCCAACCATCTGCCTCCTGTGTCTGCATTTGGGTCTTGCCTTGTGCCTTGATAACAGGATATTTTATCATTCACATCTACAAAAAATTAAACCCCCCCCCCAAATAAATAAATAAATAAAGGTATACTTTAAAAAAGGGAAGATACTGTAAAACTGAACCGTTTACCACTTGGAACCTCACCACAAAGATTGAAAAAAAAAACTGAATGTAATGAGTCAGGATATGGTCAGAGGGACATGCTCGAGAGGGAAGGACATAACAGTTGAGCTGCAATAATAAACTGGGTACACGCTCTGCAAAGGAGTTGGCAAGGACTCCACACTGAATATAGCAATGGCCATATGAGAGCAGCCAACAGTCTTAACAGGGGTTCATTCTATTAAACCTATTTATACATTTAGTTAAATAGGTTTAATAGGTTTTCAACAGGTGCAGAAAAACCATTATGTAATGTAAAAATGTGAGCTTATAATAACTCCAGACTGAAAGAAAGAGAGAAAAGATGGTGATAAAAGTAAGAGCAATAGGTCACATTCAACTGTTTATTCAACTGTTTCACCTGCTTCATCCACCTACTTGTTGACACAGGACTGCACTCTTAGAAGAACCCCATAGGAAAAACCTTTTTAGGTCCAGACAGAACCCATTTTATTTCAGGTAGAACCCTCTGTGGAAAGGGTTCTTCATGGAACCCAAAAGGGTTCTTCAAAGGGTTGTAATATGGGGACAGCCAAAGAACCATTTTAAGTTCTAGATAGTGACAAGGATATGCAACAGAGTGGCAGATACAAGATCACCTACTGCTTCGGATAAAGAATTACCATAAACATAAAACCTAAAGAAGACCATTTTTTCCACCGTTGTGTGCAAATCAAATTGCAACCATTAAAAACAAAAATCAAATCTTCACAAACCATGTAAAAAAATGAAGTACATATATTATTCAAAAGCAGTCATGATATTTTACTGAATACAAAAACAACTGTTATATATTCAACCCCACTGGCTAAACTATCTCCATGAAACTCCTTCGGTTTCCATCCTTTAACAGGAGCAGTGACGACCATTCAGGGCAAAAAAAAGATATACAGTACCAGTCAAACATTTGGACATATCTACTCATTCAAGGGTTTTTCTTTATTTTTACTATTTTCAACATTGTAGAATAATAGGGAAGCCATCAAAATTATGAAATAACACATGGAATCATATAGTAACCAAAAAAGTGTTAGACAGATTCATCAAAGTAGCCACCCTTTGCCTTGAAGACAGCTTTGCACACTCTTGGCATTCTCTCAACCAGCTTTACCTGGAATACTTTTCCAACAGCCTTGAAGGAGTTCCTACATATGCTAAGCACTTGTTGGCTGCTTTACCCTTCACTCTGTGGTCCAACTCATCCCAAACCATCTCAATTGGGTTTAAGTCGGGTGATTGTGGAGGTCAGGTCATCTGATACAGCACTCCATCACTCTCCTTCTTGGTCAAATAGCCCTTACACAGCCTGGAGGTGTGTTGAGTCATTGTCGTGTTGAAAAACAAGTGATAGTCCCACTAAGTGCAAACCTGATGGGATGGCGTATTGCTGCAGAATGCTGTGGTAGCCATGCTGGTTAAGTGTGCCTTGAATTCTAAATAAATCACAGACAGTGTCACAAGCAAAGCACCCCCACACTCTCATACCTCCTCCTCCATGCGTCACGGTGGGAACGATACATGCGGAGATCATCCATTCACTTACTCTTCATCTCACAAAGACACAGTGGTTGCAACCAAAAATCTCAAATTTGGACTCAGACCAAAGGACAGATTTCTACCGGTCTAAGTCCATTTGTAGCCAGGTGGCAAAACTGCACTGCTGTACTCATTTATATCCACAAGATGGCACTGTCCCTTTAAGAGATCCTAAATAAGGTGTGCAAGCAGTTATGGGATTGCGCATGCAGTGTGTAAGAGTGAGAGCAAGCAATTACACTAGAGAGCTATTGAAATCCAATGTGGATCCAAGGTTACTTTGGGTAAATAATACTTTTGAAGTATTATTAATTAAGTCATTATCAGATTTACATTATATTTTGTGTAAAGCTTCAGGGTGTTGTATTGTTTCATTTTTGAATTGTAACTTATCTGTTGATATGACATTTCTCTCAGTGCAGTATGGGTGAGATGAGGATCTACTGTTGTATCTACATGATCCTCCATGTGGGGTTAGGGTATCATGTGGACAGTGTGTTTGTAAGTATTCATATTGTTTTATGACAAAATGTATTTTTGTTTTTCATGCACAATGTCATTTTATGTATGGATATCTTGTACCCAGACATTTGAAATGTTTTAAAGTCCATTCTAACTGAACATTGTGGTCTCTGTATTTTCTTGTGTTTCTATAGAAAGCAGAGCCACTACTGTTTATGCATTTCACTTTGTACCTATCGTACTCCGATTGTTTTATGCACTTTACTAACAGATTTATTTCACTAGATTGTGATTTAGACTGTAACTAACTTTACTTTATGGTGACTTAATCTTGTGGTGATTTCCCTTATACATGATCCTTTTTTAAATGTAAGCTTTGACAGAATAAACAACCCCAATTAGTTTGTGTCCTGTGCTGGGTTTACTTTTGCCAGGCTACACATTTTGGTACCAGGAGTGGGGTTCTGATAGCTTTGTTAGGGTAGTGAAGTGCATAATTATGGTAGTGGTGACGAGTGGTACGGGGCCAGAGAAATCTGACGAGGGACCAGGGGATCTGACAACAGGCAGTGAGGCCTGCCTGGAGTTGCTGTCTGTAACCAGACTGCCGGGATCCAGAGAACGCCGCGAAGCATTGTAGATTATCACGGATCGTCATTGACCATCGCAGAGGACCATCTGCCATCATCTCCATCCATCCAGAATCTTTCAGAGACTGTTTCTACTCTACAGTATGTCTCTCAGGATGGTTGGTTACTTAATGAGTTCATTGAGGAGGTTGAACGTGTAATTAAAGCCAAAGATCAGAGTACTGATGAAAAGGTAGATTGCATACTGTCTCTGTTGAGGGGGTCAGCCTTAGAGGAAGTGTGGTTATGCATGGGTGCGAAGTCAAAGCAGCCCAGTGACCTGTTCTCGTATCTAAGGTGGGCTTATACAGAAAAGTGCATCTCAGCTGTTGCACACCTTCTATGGCTGCCATCGGAGAGGGAGAGCACTTTGGTGATTACTCACATGCACTCTCACAGATTCTCAGTTCAGTACTGAAACAAGAACAAGACGTCATTCCCGAGGATAAAGTTGATAAAACTGTCAGAAACCAGTTCATTGAGGGCGTAAAACATCCTGCTCTCAAAAGAGAGCTGCAGAAGTTAGTCAGGAAGAGGCCTCAGTCTGTTGGATGTACGTGAGGAACCCATCACCTGGTCGCTGGAGTACCAGCCCAGTAACACTAAGGTTGTCAAGAGTAGGAAAGTGGTGTGTGACAAGACTCTGAACAAGGAGAAGTTAGCAGAATGTCGGCCAAAACCCATATCGCTCAATCTTCTCCCACTGCGGGCCACTGGGCTTCCACTCATCACCATATTTGGTAGTGAGTGGAAACACGAACCGGATGCTTCACATTTATACATCCAGTGAAACATCTGGCTCATTGTTCTATCTGTGCAAATAGGTTAGCTAGTGTTTAGCCACATTGAAAAGGAGCTAACGTTACTCATAGTGTGTTGATACAAGTATCTAGATAAATTGAACATGCTGGGTGTGTCTCACATAATACTATTTTGTAATACTAACCTTCTTCTCGACTCCGTTCTTAGCGTACTGTTACATTCATGGTTTTCCTTATTTCGAGACTGTTGTGCAGATAGGCAGCACTGGACATGATGCCTTAAATAAATAATTGCACCAATGCATCCCATCCAATAGTGAGAATGTTCCTCAACAGTGAAACCCTTGCAAGGTTATATGACGGAATAAACGTTTTTCTTATGACCGTTTTAAGAGCATTTATAACCCATTATTCAACCATGCAACAAACGACACTGCACATCTAAATATATCTGACCAAATTATGAATGACAACAGTTGTCATTTTGAATCCCGTAAAGTGAGTGTGGAAGAGGTGAAAAAAAAGATGGTTGTCTATCAACAATGACAAGCTGGGATAGAAAATGACTGAGGATAATAACGATTCTGCCACTCCTATTTGCCATATCTTCCATTTAAGCCTACTTGAAAGTGTGTGCCCTCAGGAAGCAAAAGTCATTCCGCATCCTAAGAATTGTAAAGCCCCGTTTATTGGCTCAAATAGCCAACCAATCAATCTGTTACCAACCCTAAGTAAACTTTTGGAAAAAATGGTGTTTGACCAGATACAATGTTATTTTACAGTAAACAAACTGACAACAGACTTTCAGCTCTCTTAGGACATTCAACAAGCACAGCATGTCTATGCAGACTCAACACTATACCTGTCAGCTACTACAGCGACTGAAATGACTGCAACACTTAACAAAGTGCTGCAGTTAGTTTCAGAATGGGTGATAAGGAATAAGCCCTAAATATTTCTAAAACTAAAAGCATTGTATTTGGGACAAATCATTCACTAAACCCTAAACCTCAACTAAATATTGTAATGAATCATGTGGAAATTGAGCAAGTTGCGGTGACGAAACTGTACAAAGTGGAGGGGAGATTGAATTCATCACTACTTTTTTTTCTGTGAGAATTGTTAACAAGTTGAATACACCGAGCTGTCTGTTTAAACTACTAGCACATAGCTCGGGCACCCATGCACACCCCACAAGACAGTCCCCAAGTCCAGAATAGACTATGGGAGGCGCACATAGAGCCATGACTACATGGAACTCTATTCCACATCAGGTAACTAATGTAAGCACTAGAATCAGATTTAAAAAACAGATAAAAATACATCTTATGGAACAGCGGAGACTGTGAAGAGACAAACACACACACACACACACACACACACACACACACAGGTAGCACACTAATATTGTTGTATGGTGGTATTATACATTTGGTATTGTAGATAAGTAGTGGTGTAATAATGTTATATGATGTACTGTTTTATCTTTTGTTTTGTGTGTAATGTAAGTGCCTTAATGTGTTTGGACCCCAGGATGAGTTGCTGCTGCCAACATCTAATGGGGATCCCTAATAAATACAAATTTGACAAGCAGGAATGATGATATCACAATTTTAACCATAAGGTTTTATTAACGTATCAGTTTTTTTGACCCATTGTCAAATGCATTGTTAACCATTTTAAATGATTTTAAGGCTCCCGAGTGGCGCAGCGGTCTAAGGCACTGCATCTCAGTGCTAGGGGCTGTAGCACCTGGTTCGACCCTGGTTCACTACGGACCCTGGTTCGATCCTGGGCTGTATCACAACCGACTGTGATTGGGAGTCCCATGGGGCGGTGCACAATTGGCCCAGCGTTGTCCAGGTTAGGGGAGGGTTTGGCCGGGGTATGCCGTCATATAAAATACAATTTGTTCTTAACCTTTATTTAACTTGGCAAGTCAGTTAACAAACCTTTATTTAAGCAATTACCACCAGTTACATGTTTTTATTACAGTGTAACTATGAATTATTACAGTTAATTTCAATAGTTGTTACAGTGTAATTACATATGTAATAACATTGTAATAAGGACCCCTTAAAATAAAGTGTTACTGAATTCACTTTATGCTGCTTGCTTGTTCCCTCAAATACGTATTTCCACATGTAATTGATGAAATTAGATTTTTATTCTATAAAGATTGTAATTGTGTCATTATGTTGTGAATATTGTTGAAAAATCCCCACAGCCGTTTTCCATAATAAAAAGTGAAGTGCCACTTCACAGCTTACCATGTACAGTAGACTACAGACAACATGTTCCTCCATCATGTACAGTAGACTACAGACAACATGTTCCTCCATCATGTACAGTAGACTACAGACAACATGTTCCTCCATCATGTACAGTAGACTACAGACAACATGTTCCTCCATCATGTACAGTAGGCTACAGACAACATGTTCCTCCATCATGTACAGTAGACTACAGACAACATGTTTCTTCATCATGTACAGTAGACTACAGACAACATGTTCCTCCATCATGTACAGTAGACTACAGACAACATGTTCCTCCATCATGTACAGTAGACTACAGACAACATGTTCCTCCATCATGTACAGTAGACTACAGACAACATGTTCCTCCATCATGTACAGTAGACTACAGACAACATGTTCCTCCATCATGTACAGTAGACTACAGACAACATGTTTCTTCATCATGTGAGTCATATACAGTTGAAGTCAGAAGTTTATTAGTAGCTACTATCTTGTCTCATCGCTACAACTCCCGTACGGACTCGGTCCGATACACAACCCAACCAAGCCGCACTGCTTCTTAACACAGAGCGCATCCAACCCGGAATCCAGCCGCACCAATGTGTCGGAGGAAACACTGGCAACCTGGTTAGCGCGCATTGCGCCCGGCCCGCAACAGGAGTCGCTGGTGCGCGATGAGTCAAGGATCTCCCTACCCTAACCCTCCCCCGGACTACGCTGGGCCAATTGTGCATCGCCCCACTGACCTTCCGGTCGCGGCCAGTTGCTACAGAGCCTGGGCGCGAACCCAGAGTCTCTGGTGGCACAGCTGGCGCTGCAGTACAGCGCCCTTAACCACTGCGCTACCCGGGAGGCCTGAAGTCGGAAGTTTACATACACCTTAACCAAATACATTTAAACTCAATTTTTCACAATTCCTGACACTTAATCCTAGTAAAATTCCCTATCTTAGGTCAGTTAGGATCACCACTTTATTTTAAGAATGTGAAATGTCAGAATAATAAGTAGAGATAATGATTTATTTCAGCTTTCACATTCCCAGTCAGTCAGAAGTTCACATACACTCAATTAGTATTTGGTAGCATTGCCTTTAAATTGTTTAACTTGGGTCCAACATTTCAGGTAGCCTTCCACAAGCTTCCCACAATAAGTTGGGTGAATTTTGGCCCATTCCTCCTGACAGAGCTGGTGTAACTGAGTCAGGTTTGTATGCCTCCTTGCTCACACACGCTTTTTCAGTTCTGCCCACACATTTTCTATAGGATTGAGGTCAGGGCTTTGTGATGGCAACTCCAATACTTTGACTTTGTTGTCCTTAAGCCATTTTGCCACAACTTTGATAGCATGCTTGGGGTCATTGTCCATTTGGAAGACCCATTTGCGACCATGCTTTAACTTTCTGACTGATGTCTTGAGATGTTGCTTCAATATATCCACATAATTTTCCTCCTCATGATGCCATCTATTTTGTGAAGTGCACCAGTCCCCCCTGCAGCAAAGCACCCCACAACATGATGCTGCCACCCTCGTTCTTCACGGTTGGGATGGTGTTCTTCGGCTTGCAAGCCTCCCCCTTTTTCCTCCTAACATAACGATGGTCATTATGGCCAAACAGTTCTATTTTTGTTACATCAGACCAGAGGACATTTCTCCAAAAAGTACGATCTTTGTCACCATGTGCAGTTATAAACCGTAGTCTGGCTTTTTTATGGCGGTTTTGGAGCTGTGGCTTCTTCCTTGCTGAGCGGCCTTTCAGGTTATGTTGATATAGGACTTGTTTTACTGTGGATATAGATACTTTTGTACCTGTTTCCTCCAGCATCTTCACAAGGTCATTTGCTGTTGTTCTGGGATTGATTTGCACTTTCGCACCAAAGTACGTTTATCTCTAGGAGACAGAACGCGTCTCCTTCCTGAGCGGTATGATGGCTGCGTGGTCCCATGGTGTTTATACTTGCGTACTATTGTTTGTGATGAACGTGGTACCTTCAGTTGTTTGGAAATTGCTCCCAAGGATGAACCAGATTTGTGGAGGTCTACTTTTTTTCTGAGGTCTTGGCTGATTTCTCTTGATTTTACCATGATGTCAAGAAAAGAGGCACTGAGTTTGAAGGTAGGCCTTGAAATACATCCACAGGTACACCTCCAATTGACTCAAATGATGTCAATTAGCCTATCAGAAGCTTCTGAAGCCATGACATTATTTTCTGGAGTTGTCCAAGCTGTTTAAAGGCACAATCAACTTCTGTACACTTCTGACCCACTGGAATTGTGATACAGTGAAATAATCTGTCAATTGTTGGAAAAATTACTTGTGTCATGTACAAAGCAGATGTCCTAGCCGACTTTCCAAAACTATAGTTTGTTAACAAGAAATTTGTGGAGTGTTTGAATAATGACTCTAACCTAAGTGTATGTAAACCTCCGACTTCAACTGTACATTTCCCGTCAGTCTTCGTGTATTTTATATGCATAAATTGTACAGTTGTAAACTAACAAATAATGTTTCAAGTTAGAACCCATGTATTTAAGTTCATATACAGCACCAACTACATAAATATCTGATAGGGTCCATTATCTGCTACCTAGACTTTAAGAAAATGCACACGTTGAGGCCAGTACCAGCACCAAAGTTACATCATTACATTGGAATAACATGACTACGATAATGACAACAGTACTAAAAGTCAATGTAAAAAAAACACACATTATAAACAGGTCAAATTCAAGAATCTGATTAAGAGAAGGGGTCATTTTGCAGACGCTCGGTCGCCCAAAGCCCAGATTGATGGAATTCTGTGCTTCCATGAGGATTGACTGGTCATACACTCTGGCCCAGAGAACACATGGTACGTCCATCTCAGTCTCTTAAACAATCACATTTCATATACAAACCATGCTCTACACCCATTGGCATGAGCATCTAATTGTCCCCCCTCCTCACTCTTTCCTCTCCAATCAGCTTCCGGTCTCCCGTGGCGAGAGAGTGGAGCAGGGTATTGGGTCCCGCCCTTTTGTTTTTAAACATGGGCACCAGGTCTGAAAGGATGTCCAGGCCAGAACCGGGTTCTAGTGGGTTCTCTGAGAAATGACCAAAGAGAGGGAGGAATGGATTGGGGATGGAGACAGAGGGAGATCAATTTAATCTCACGCTCACAACAAGGACACTCCAATAGAAAACGACTTATCACTGACAGACACAGTGATTGCTTGGAAGTGGACACAGTATACATCTCTAACAACCCTGTAATTCCTAGAGACCCTGTTGTTCTCTGAGTAAGGGTGTGTCTCTCACCATGAATGCCGATCATGTGCTCCAGAATGAGAACCCTCTCAGCCAGGATCTTCAGAGCCTCTCTCAGCTGCTGCACCCCCTCCCCCTGGACGGAACCACATCACTATATCAAGTTCAGCTTCAAGTTCAAGTTTACCTACCAAGTTCAAATGAAGCTTCCATCGGGAACTATATGTTAAGGTCTGTTTATTTATCACAGTACTATTATGATATACTGTATACCTACTGCATACTACTACTGCATACTACTACTATGCCGGCTTTTTCAAAAGCGTGAGGTATGGAAGATATGGAAGATGTGTCTCTGAGGACTCTTAAATCATATAGAAGGAATGTGTAGGGTCACCTCAGCCTGGCTATCTCCTGGTTCACCCTTTGGCCCTGGTGCACCCTAAAAACAGCATCACAAATGGGAAAAACATAGGTGGTTGGCAAAGAGTAACTAAATGTATATGTGTGTAAGAGCAGAAATATTGTACTCTCACTGTGTACTCACTGGCTGACCATGTTCTCCCCTGTGTGCTGGGGGTCCCTGTGAGGAGAGAGAAGCTGTATGAACGATGTCGACTCATGGCATGTATAGACTGTACATAGAGCATTTCAGAGTGGAATTGAAAGGGGTCTCTTTAAAGGCAGTTCTGCCAAGCCTCACCCTTTCACCAGTGTCTCCTTTAGGTCCGCGATCCCCAGGCTTGCCTGAGAGACCAAACCCAGCCTGAAACACAGAGATAGAACTTCTTGAATGAATCTCCCGTTGACATCAATGCATGATTTATGAGAGTAACAAGCACATATATCAAGCTGTACATCAGGATGCACATCAAAGTCCAATGTTATACTGTACATACGTTTCTGCCTGGGGTACCTGTGTTTCCAGCAGGCCCTGTGGGTCCAGGCCGGCCTGAGGAGTTGGAAAACGGAAATAATAGTTTTCCTAGTATTCTTCCAATATCCACTTAAAGGTCACAGTCGGTGGCTAGCTGATATGGCGAATTAGTATTCTAATTTCCCCTTAATAACATTTTTACACAATTATAATTATGGGTTCATGGCCATGCCAGCGGGGGGGATGAGTGTTTTTTTACCTGGGGGTCCAGGGGGTCCGATGGGGCCTGGGGGACCGGTCACATCTTTCTGGTTATTCCGTGAAGGGAGCGCAGCCTCTTCATCTGTACCCAAAACAAAAAATGCCATGGTTTAAGTACAACAGGTGCTCACTGTGCTCTAAAGCAGGGGTCGTCAACCTTTTCTTTCCCAGGGACCCCCTCTCAGGTAAACCGACAATCCAGGAATCCCCATCAGACGTTAAACAAAATGGGGTTTTTCACGTCTTGTCTTATCATCAGGGGAATGATAAGGGCAAGGAGAAATCATCAACATTTTTAAAATGAATAGATTTGGTCGATTGTTTTTCATTATATTGACTTACCTACATTATAATTAGAAGAGGAAGTGTAAACTCTAACATAGCCTATTAGCTGGAAAGGTATCTCCAAACACATGTTTGCTAAAAGCATCTGTTTAGCAGGTTAAACAAAGAATAGCCATGTGTTGGCAAAACTGATATGAAGGAAACGTACCAGCAGTCAGCAGCACTTGCCCTGCAGCCTATTCGTAGCTGCTTTTTCAAAGCCCATGTCAGATATTCCAGTGAGTGTAATTGGCTCAAATTAGTGTAATTTTCTCAACATTAGGAGTTCAGGAATAAAGTTGACATCCTTAGAAAGAAGATATTCTTCTATTTTCTACTGTAGGTATGTCATTAAAAATGTGTTTATTCTGTTGTTGCTAGCGATATTCATAAAAACATTTTTTAAATATATTTCAGCGCACCCTGCAGTTCCTCTGCACCCCTGGTTGAATAGTCCTGCTCTAAAGACGTACTACATGAATGTACTGCTCACGGGTCTGCGTACCCACATCCATACCCCCGGCCGGTAATTCCACCATGATAACATGTTTAGAAAGCTGGCCGCTAAAATGTACCTGACATTGGCTAATTGACTGACTATCAGTCATTGACATAACAAGAGGAAAACTGATGCTGCACAGCCACATTTCTAAATTGCACCTTGTGTATTTTACTATTCCAACTCATAACAGTAAGTTGAGACCCCAAAGTAGTCCCCCCCCCCCCCCAAAAAAGGGAAATTGGGGAAAGGGGAAATTGATCCGAGGGCCCATCCCTAATGTACTGCGTGTACAGTATGTACAGTATGTACTACAAGAGTTAAGAGTAGCCTATTTCCATTATTGACATAGCTCTGGTGTTTTTTTGGGGTTGTGAATTATTTTCAAACATTGGAAACATTGGCTGTCTTGGTTGCTTGTCACTGTGGGTGTGCTGTGTGGTAGGGATACACTTCTTATGGTCATTGATTGAGGTGGGGAGCAGTAGCTCTGGTACTAACTAGTTCAGCATCCCACCACAGAGAGGGATAAACAGGTGGAAAACTTCAATATCCTTTGGAGCATTCCCACTGGAAGTCATTTTTCTGGTGTACCACCAAGTTGTCTGAAGTAGACTACTTCATGTAGTGAACACACACACACACACACACACACACACACACACACACACACACACACACACACACACACACACACACACACACACACACACACTACTCCTAACCCCAAACTCCCTGCAGCATTGAGGATTGACTTGAAAACCTTGCCTTGCCGTTTTATTGAGCAGGTTTCTGGCTCCAAGACGGCCGGGGTTGCCAGATCAGGCTGCTGTGCTGACAGGTTACAAATTGGGTCTGACTTACAGCAGGCAGACTGAAGCCAGAGCCCAGGCTTAAACAAAGCCAGTCCACCACAGTAATCAAATACAGCTTTCCATAGACATCTTGAGTGGGAGTATGCTGTCCTCTGCTGGTCAAAACTAGGAAGTGCCTCAGGTGGAGGTCAAGATACTTCTACAGTTTACAGTTTTACAATCCATATAGTTCAGCCAGTCATCTACTAAATGTTACAGCATGAATTAACTCTATACATGTTAAAATATTAGACTGTAGGGATACATATGCTGAGTGTTTTGTTTCACATTAGGTCATTTTCCCTCTAACACTCATACATCACTACCGCTGACTTTTTTTTGACTTCAAATCAAATTGTATTTGTCACATGCGCCGTGAAATGTTGCTGAGCTCTTCCCGACTATGCAAAGTTAACAGTAACAATAATAATACACAAATAGTAACACAGGAGGAATAAAATACACAAGAATGGTGCTAAATACAGGGAGTACCAGAACCAGATTAATGTGCAGGGGTACGAGGTATTTGAGGTAGATATTTACATAAAGGCTGGGTAAAGTGACTAGGCATCAGGATAGATAATAATTAGAATAAAAAACAGAGCAGCAGCATATGATGGGTGTGAAAATGTGTGTGTGTGTTGTGTTGGAATGCGTGTGTGTTATGAGCGCGTGTGCGTATCAGAGTATGTGAGTGTAGCGGAGCGTGCCCAATTTGACTGGAGCGCGGAGCGAGATTCCCGAAGGCTGGAGCGTCCGCCTTCTCACTTCAAGAGCTCAGGGCATGTCCGGCCCAGTATGAATTTGTAGTCTCCTTGTGTGCTGCTCTAGCCCCTTGCTGTAGCTACTGTCATGGTGTTCGCTAAATATTTTCAGAAAACGGATCAATCACACAGGTGCAAAATCAAGGTGACTTATAAAGATGAGGACCTAAAGCAAGAGAGAGAGTGTGGTGATGTAGTGTCCACTAATGAGTCATTGTGGAATCTGAAAAGACACATATCCCGAAATCATGATGGTGTACTTAGTACATGCACATGCTAAAAGAAAGGAACGAGGTGGGTAGGAATCTAAGTGTCATTGTAGTGAAGTATTTATAAACTGAAAAGCAGATCTCTTAAATGTTTCATTTAATTTTTGTTTTATTATCTATACAATAGGCCATAATTGATTTTGGCCCAATAGGCCTGGCATATTCCCACGTTCAAGAAGCTTTCCGTTTTGATCGGGTTACTTTGCCTAAAAACCTGTAGGCCTATCTATAGAAAAAATACAATATTGTCTGCTGCATTGCATGAGCCTGAAGCCACAGACTGGCCAAACTCAAGTTTCTGAAAATAATTCAAAAGGCACTAATAAGTCGTTTTTAGTTTAATTTGTATTTAAATCTAAGTAAGGCACAGCCTATATGCCCAATTTATAGACAAACATGATTTAATACAACAACATGTTTAAATGTTGAGCGCTTTATGTCCCTACTAGTCAATTGTGTTGCACCTGCAAATGCTTCCAATATATTTATTTGTAGGCTATAGCCTTGAAATAATAGAAATAATATAGCCTAAATAATTCATTTTCAGCAGCTAATAGGCTCCCTGTTTGGCTCTTGGCCTATTTAGAATGTTTATATGCATGTAGCCTATTTGAAATTTGTATTTGCATTTATTATGGATCCCAAATAGCGGGTGCCAAGGCAGCAGCTACTCTTCCTGGGGTCCTGAACAATGAAGGCAATACAATTTTTAAAATATTAAAATACATTCATTACAGAATTCACAACACACTAAGTGTGTGCCCTCAGGCCCATACTCCACTACCACATATCAACAACACAAAATCCATGTGTACGTGTATGTAGTGCGTATGTTATCATGTGTGTTTGTATGCATGTGTCTGTGCCTTTGTTTGTGTTGCTTCACAGTCCCTGCTGTTCCAGAGATTAGCCAGAGATTGACATGCGTAGTATTAATGTTAGCTCTCTGTGTACATCTAAGGGCTAGCAGTGCTGCCCTGTTCTGAGCCATTTGCAATTTTCCTAAGTCCCTCTTTGTGGCATCTGACCACACGACTGAACAGTAGTCCAGGTGCGACAAAACTAGAGCCCGTAGGACCTGCCGTGTTGATAGTGCCACGGTCACTCCAAGCAGTTTAGTCACCTCATCTTGCTCGATTTCCACATTATTTATTACAAGATTTAGTTGAGGTTTAGGGTTTAGTGAATGATTTGTCCCAAATACAATGCTTTTAGTTTTTGAAATATTTAGGACTAACTTATTTCTTGCCACGCATTCTGAAACTAACTGCAGCTCTTTGTTAAGTGTTGCAGTCATTTCAGCCACGTACATAGACAGCCACGTACAGCCACGTACATGGCTTTACTCAAAGCCAGTGGCATGTTGTTAGTAAAGGTTGAAAAAAGTAAGGGATCTAGACAGCTGCCCTGGGGAATTCCTGATTCTACCTTGATTATGTTGGAGAGTCTTCCATCAAGGAACACCCTCTGTGTTCTATTAGACAGGTAACTCTTTATTCGGAATATAGCAGGGGGTGTAAAGCCATAACACATACATTTTTCCAGCAGCAAACTATGATCGATAATGTCAAAAGCTGCACTGAAGTCTAACAAAACAGCCCCCACAATATTTTTATCATACATTTCTCTCAGCCAATCCTCAGTAATTTGTGTAAGTGCTGTGCTTGTTGAATGTCCTTCCCTATAAGCGTGCTGAAAGTCTGTTGTCAATTTGTTTACTGCAAAATAGCATTGTATCTGGTCAAACACAATTCTTCCAAAAGTTTACTAAGGGTTGGTAACAGGTTGATTGGTCGGCTATTTGAGCCAATAAAGGGGGCTTTACAATTCTTAGATAGCAGAAGAACTTTTGCTTCCCTTCAGGCCTGAGGGAACACACTTTCTAGTTTGCTTAAATTGAAGATGTGGCAATATCATCTGCTATTACCCTCAGTAATTTTCCACCCAAGTTGTCAGACCCCGGTGGCATGTCGTTGTTGATAGACAACAATATTTTTTTCACCTCTTCCGCACTCACTTTACAGAATTTAAAATGACAATTCTTGTCTTTCATCATTTGGTCAAATATACTTGGATGTGTAGTGTCAGGGTTTTTTGCTGGCATGTCATGCATAAGTTTGCTAATCTTGCCAATGAAAAAAAGTAGTTGGCAATATCAATCGGTTTTGTAATGAATGAGCCATCTGATTAAATGGAGCCGAGTTTGCCTTTTTTCCCAACATTTCATTGAAGGTGCTCTTTTACTATCATTCTTTATGTCATTTACCTTTGTTTTATAGTGTAGTTTCTTCTTCTTTTTATTCAGTTTAGTCACATGATTTCTCAATTTCCTGTAAATTTGCCAATCAGTTGTGCAGCCGATTGTGAGCTTCTTACGTTGACCTTTTCATGTTTATTCAAATAAAAAATCTTATGGTTTTGTTTCAATACTTCAAAACCAAATGGTAGGTCCAGTTAGTCACAAAAATAGATTGGTGATGGTTAAATTGTTATTTTAATTAATGGAGTGAATTTTGAATTATTTCCTGTGAGCATGGAGCGGTTTTTAGCAGAGCGGTTGGAAAGGATGTGGAGTGCCAGATCCACGGAGTGGGATTTCCAACCGCTCAACTACTCTGGTGCATATGTAGTTTATGTGAATGTGTGTTGGTTTTATGTGAGAGTGTCAGTGTAGTGTGTGTGAGGGAGTGTGTATATAGTGTGTGTGTATATATAGTCTTGTGAGTGTGCATAGAGTCCGTGCAAGATAGGTTAAATGCAGATAGAGCGAGAGCTAGCTATGTACTGCCCCACAAAAATGTTAAACATAGCAAGCCATTCGCTGAAGGCAAATTCATTAAATAATATTTAATTGACTCTGAAGCACTACTTTGCCCCGACAAGAAAGAGCTGTTTGAAAATGTTTCCCTGTCAAGATGAACAGTGACACGGCGTGTTGAGGACATCACTGAGAATATGGAACAACATTTGAAAGACAAGGTAAAGGATTTCACCTATTTCTCCTTGGCCCTTGATGAGAGCAGTGATGCATGTGACACAGCGCAGTTGTTGATATTCTTCCGAGGCAAAACCCCAGACTTTGAAATTACAGAGGAGCTGAATTACTACAAGGGAAGGGCCTTTTTGCACATCAGATGTACAGCCTTGTCAAAGCCTTCAAGGGAAAATTACTCCTCCTGACCCGCCAAGTAGAAGCCAACAATCTCTCCCACCTTCTGACACTACTGGTCTGTTCCCTATCAGATGACCAGCGGGAGAAATATACATTGCTGCTGTGTGCTTTGAACTGTTAGTTTTCAAAGTGTTGGTTTCCTCTCCTTTCACCTGCAATGTGAACAACGCTCCCACTGACCTGCAACTTGAGCTTATCGATCTTCAGTCTGATGCTGTAATTGGAGAACTATTCAAAACAATGTCACTGACAAGGTTCTATGCATCTCGATGAACAACACTTTCCAAAGGTTAGGAGTTCTGCTCAGAAGAGGTTTGTACTGTTTGGGTCAACCTATGTATGTGAACAGACATGTTCAGTGATGAAATATAACAAGTCAAGGCACAGATCATCTTTTACTGACTCTCACCTCTCAGCAATCGTGCCAGAACGACGTCAGAAACTATACCTGACTTCACTGCTCTAGTCAATGCTCATCAGAGACTTCACTCCTCACACTGATTGAGTAGTTTACATGGAATTTTGAGCTGTCAACACAGTCATACACATGATGTATAATCCTGTATCATGATTCTGGCCCACGATGGCCAAAATATATTCTAATGTGGCCCTTCATGGGAAGGAATTGCCCCGGCCTGTCCTATATTGTCCTTCTCCCTTAGCGTGCATATTTATTTTCAGTTGTAACAACTATTCACTATTAGACTTCACATGTCTCACACAGCTTATACTACTACAGGAAGAAGGTAATAGTAATAGGACTCCAGGATTACAGGAACATTCTAGTCATCCACACAGCTAATACTACTACAGGAAGAAGGTAATAGTAATAGGACTCCAGGATTACAGGAACATTCTAGTCATCCACACAGCTAATACTACTACAGGAAGAAGGTAATAGTAATAGGACTCCAGGATTACAGGAACATTCTAGTCATCCACACAGCTAATACTACTACAGGAAGAAGGTAATAGTAATAGGACTCCAGGATTACAGGAACATTCTAGTCATCCACACAGCTAATACTACTACAGGAAGAAGGTAATAGTAATAGGACTCCAGGATTACAGGAACATTATAGTCATCCACACAGCGGCCAACTGACAGGCTTTATGGGGACTCTTGCTTGACTGATAAGATATAAAACCTACAGGTATAGGACTTTTTCCAAGGCCTTGTGAGGGCTCAGTATGCTTAACTAAACTCTCATTTTTCCTTTGAGTGTGACTATATTATAGCTCTTGGCAGACCTGTTGCCTGTGGTCCAATGAGGGTTCTTTGATTAGGAACAGAGAGTTTTAACAGGCAAAGAGAGGGCTGTTCTACTGATGGACTTCCCAGATATGGGCCAATGGGACACCTGGCATGCTGAACTATACTGTACACAGGCCCTATAACTTCATAAATGGTCCATGAACTCTGGGCTATAGGTGAAACTGCACTATGCATGTCAATTGGCTTTAAGGGGGGTCATGACATGTTTTTATTCCTTCCATAATATGTCCCCCAGTTGGTAGAGGAAATAGGTGAGAGTGTAATGTCTCCAAATATTATCAATTGATTGCTATCAGTGACTTACCTTTGAAACAAGGTCTCCACATATATGTTTGGCAGATGGCCCTGAAATAATGGATATTCCAAAATGTCCTAACTGTCAAACTGCCAATGGCAAGAAAGGGGTCAAAAATCACATGAGACTCCTGAAACACTTTCAGAATGAACCATCAGTCATATAAATAAAAAATAGTATCCCTATAGGGCTTATGGCTTTCATTTCTTGTTGTAGTTCTTGGATTTAATTTCTTAGTGTAACAGGGATACTCACAATGGTCCAGCTCCCTCAGACCAAACACATCTCCTCTGTGAGAGAAGGGAGAGGCTGGCCCCGGAGAACCCGCTGGCCCAGGTACACCTCTCTCCCCTGGGGCTCCTCGCTGGCCCTGGGGCCCTGTGGGAACCACAGCACAGCCTGCCTCAACACAACACTTTACACACAACATACTAATTGAATGTGTCCAAAGGCCAAAATGCTTGGTACCTCAAGTGGTAGTGTATGGGTGTGATACAGATGTGGGGGTAAGACTTATACCTCTGGGTCCCATGGGTCCAGATTTCCCTTCGAGGCCTGTCTCTCCGGTGCGTCCAGGGGGTCCCACCACGCCTTGGGGTCCAACTGGTCCTGGGGGGCCTCTTGCTCCTTGAACAAAAACTAGTTAACTCAGTCAGAATCCCACCTGATTCAGACACTTTTCTTTTTAAACTTGCTGCACTTTTCTTTAAATTGATAACACAACAGAGTCAAATATCTGCCATGTAAAACTATGGAGGAAGAAATGTGAATAGTTAACCATCTGAGGTTCAATGAGGTCCTGCAGTAAAGTTCCTCACCTGGTAGGCCAATGGTGGGGGGAGGCATGGGGGTGGGCTGGGGTGCTCCCACCTCGTTATCTGAAGACCTATCTGGGGAGTATCTGAATGGGAGAGGTGGTGGTCCTGCCTCCTCCAGTAACACAATCTGACACAAAACAAAGTAAGATTAGTGTGTTCAGATATGAGATATGAGGCCGTGTTAATATGTTCATGTAGGCAGTACCGTTTAAATAAGATGTTTGGTTGATGCAAGCTTACCTTGGACTCAAGGATACTCAGTCTGTTATTCATATCAGTATAGCCAGTGCAGTTCATACATTCTAGGAAGAGAGAGCGAAAGAAAGAAAGAAAGAAAGAAAGAAAGAAAGAAAGAAAGAAAGAAAGAAAGAAAGAAAGAAAGAAAGAAAGAAAGAAAGAAAGAAAGAGAGAGAGGGGAGAGAGAGAGAGAGGGGTAACAGTTAGTAATACATTGTAGCTTGTTGCTTTAAGTGAGAGATACCATATTATCTCTCAAGTTAGCAGAAACAGATGAGACTCATACCTTTGTCCTTTCAATACATTCATACCATTTCACAGTGCAATGGTGTGCATTTGCAATAATGCAATTCGAATGGTAGAGGACATGGTTTGGCATATGGTTTGGCTTAAGAAGATACACATTTTCCAGCCAGAATAGCACAAAAGATAAAAACAAACAAACAGTGTGTTGGGTCAGACAGTGCTGTTGTAAGAGACAGAGAGAGGTTTCATGTAGTGGCTGGGACATTATGACGTGTGCCAGTCAAAGCAGCAGTACAGCGGCATGGTGACACAGGATGGAGAGACAGCAAACGCTGCTTAGATGACACACAGGATGGAGAGACAGCAAACGCTGCTTAGATGACACACAGGATGGAGAGACAGCAAACACTGCTTAGATGACACACAGGGTGGAGAGACAGCAAACGCCTTGTGCTTAGATGACACACAGGATGGAGAGACAGCAAACGCTGCTTAGATGACACACAGGATGGAGAGACAGCAAACGCTGCTTAGATGACACACAGGATGGAGAGACAGCAAACACCCTGTGCTTAGATGACACACAGGATGGAGAGACAGCAAACGCTGCTTAGATGAGACACAGGATGGGGAGACAGCAAACACTGCTTAGATGACACACAGGATGGAGAGACAGCAAACGCCCTGTGCTTAGATGACACACAGGATGGAGAGACAGCAAACACTGCTTAGATGACATACAGGATGGAGAGACTATGACAGACAAAAAGAAAAAAATCCAGTTTGAGTCGCTCTGGATAAGAAAGCATTGTAAATGAGAGACAGCAAACACTGCTTAGATGACATACAGGATGGAGAGACAGCAAATGCCCTGTGCTTAGATGACATACAGGATGGAGAGACAGCAAACACTGCTTAGATGACATACAGGATGGAGAGACAGCAAACGCCCTGTGCTTAGATGACATACAGTGGGGCAAAAAAGTATTTAGTCAGCCACCAATTGTGCAAGTTCTCCCACTTAAAAAGATGAGAGAGGCCTGTAATTGTCATCATAGGTACACTTCAACTATGACAGACAAAATGAGAAAAAAAAATCCAGAAAATCACATTGTAGGATTTTTAATGAATTTATTTGCAAATTATGGTGGAAAATAAGTATTTGGTCACCTACAACCAAGCAAGATTTCTGGCTCTCACAGACCTTCTTTAAGAGGCTCCTCTGTCCTCCACTCGTTACCTGTATTAATGGCACCTGTTTGAACTTGTTATCAGTATAAAAGACACCTGTTCACAACCTCAAACAGTCACACTCCAAACTCCACTATGGCCAAGACCAAAGAGCTGTCAAAGGACACCAGAAACAAAATTGTAGACCTGCACCAGGCTGGGAAGACTGAATCTGCAATAGGTAAGCAGCTTGGTTTGAAGAAATCAACTGTGGGAGCAATTATTAGGAAATGGAAGACATACAAGACCACTGATAATCTCCCTCGATCTGGGGCTCCACGCAAGATCTCACCCCGTGTGGTCAAAATGATCACAAGAACGGTGAGCAAAAATCCCAGAACCACACGGGGGGACCTAGTGAATGACCTGCAGAGAGCTGGGACCAAAGTAACAAAGCCTACCATCAGTAACACACTACGCTGCCAGGGACTCAAATCCTGCAGTGCCAGACGTGTCCCCCTGCTTAAGCCAGTACATGTCCAGGCCCGTCTGAAGTTTGCTAGAGAGCATTTGGATGATCCAAAAGAAGATTGGGAGAATGTCATATGGTCAGATGAAACCAAAATATAACTTTTTGGTAAAAACTCAACTAGTCGTGTTTGGAGGACAAAGAATGCTGAGTTGCATCCAAAGAACACCATACCTACTGTGAAGCATGGGGGTGGAAACATCATGCTTTGGGGCTGTTTTTCTGCAAAGGGACCAGGACGACTGATCCGTGTAAAGGAAAGAATGAATGGGGCCATGTATCATGAGATTTTGAGTGAAAACCTCCTTCCATCAGCAAGGGCATTGAAGATGAAATGTGGCTGGGTCTTTCAGCATGACAATGATCCCAAACACATCGCCCGGGCAAGGAGTGGCTTCGTAAGAAGCATTTCAAGGTCCTGGAGTGGCCAAGCCAGTCTCCAGATCTCAACCCCATAGAAAATCTTTGGAGGGAGTTGAAAGTCCGTGTTGCCCAGCAAAAACCCCAAAACATCACTGCTCTAGAGGAGATCTGCATGGAGGAATGGGCCAAAATACCAGCAACGGTGTGTGAAAACCTTGTGAAGATTTACAGAAAACGTTTGACCTCTGTTATTGCCAACAAAGGGTATATAACAAAGTATTGAGATAAACTTTTGTTAATGACCAAATACTTATTTTCCACCATAATTTACAAATAAATTCATTAAAAATCCTACAATGTGATTTTCTGGATTTTGTTTTCTCATTTGTCTGTCATAGTTGAAGTGTACCTATGATGAAAATTACAGGCCTCTCTCATCTTTTTAAGTGGGAGAACTTGCACAATTGGTGGCTGACTAAATACGTTTTTGCCCCACTGTACAGGTTGGAGAGACAGCAAACGCCCTGTGCTTAGATGACACACAGGATGGAGAGACAGCAAACGCCCTGTGCTTAGATGACACACAGGATGGAGAGACAGCAAACGCCCTGTGCTTAGATGACATACAGGATGGAGAGACAGCAAACACTGCTTAGATGACACACAGGATGGAGAGACAGCAAACACCCTGTGCTTAGATGACACACAGGATGGAGAGACAGCAAACACCCTGTGCTTAGATGACACACAGGATGGAGAGACAGCAAACACCCTGTGCTTAGATGACATACAGGATGGAGAGACAGCAAACACCCTGTGCTTAGATGACACACAGGATGGAGAGACAGCAAACACTCTGTGCTTAGATGACATACAGGATGGAGAGACAGCAAACACCCTGTGCTTAGATGACATACAGGATGGAGAGACAGCAAACACTGCTTAGATGACACACAGGATGGAGAGAGAGCAAACACCCTGTGCTTAGATGACACACAGGATGGAGAGACAGCAAACACCCTGTGCTTAGATGACATACAGGATGGAGAGACAGCAAACACCCTGTGCTTAGATGACACACAGGATGGAGAGACAGCAAACACCCTGTGCTTAGATGACACACAGGATGGAGAGACAGCAAACACCCTGTGCTTAGATGACACACAGGATGGAGAGACAGCAAACACCCTGTGCTTAGATGACATACAGGATGGAGAGACAGCAAACACCCTGTGCTTAGATGACACACAGGATGGAGAGACAGCAAACACTGCTTAGATGACACACAGGATGGAGAGACAGCAAATGCCTTGTGCTTAGATGACACACAGGATGGGGAGACAGCAAACGCCTTGTGCTTAGATGACACACAGGATGGAGAGACAGCAAACACTGCTTAGATGACACACAGGATGGAGAGACAGCAAACACCCTGTGCTTAGATGACACGCAGGATGGAGAGACAGCAAACACTGCTTAGATGACACACAGGATGGAGAGACAGCAAACACCTTGTGCTTAGATGACACGCAGGATGGAGAGACAGCAAACACCCTGTGCTTAGATGACATACAGGATAGAGAGACAGCAAACACCCTGTGCTTAGATGACACACAGGATGGAGAGACAGCAAACACCCTGTGCTTAGATGACACACAGGATGGAGAGACAGCAAACGCCCTGTGCTTAGATGACACACAGGATGGAGAGACAGCAAACACCCTGTGCTTAGATGACACACAGGATGGAGAGACAGCAAACACCCTGTGCTTAGATGACACACAGGATGGAGAGACAGCAAACACCCTGTGCTTAGATGACACACAGGTTGGAGAGACAGCAAACACCCTGTGCTTAGATGACACACAGGATGGAGAGACAGCAAACACCCTGTGCTTAGATGACACACAGGATGGAGAGACAGCAAACACCCTGTGCTTAGATGACATACAGGATGGAGAGACAGCAAACACCCTGTGCTTAGATGACACACAGGATAGAGAGACAGCAAACACCCTGTGCTTAGATGACATACAGGATGGAGAGACAGCAAACACCCTGTGCTTAGATGACATACAGGATGGAGAGACAGCAAACGCCCTGTGCTTAGATGACACACAGGATGGAGAGACAGCAAACGCCCTGTGCTTAGATGACACACAGGATGGAGAGACAGCAAACACCCTGTACTTAGATGACACACAGGATGGAGAGACAGCAAACGCCCTGTACTTAGATGACATACAGGCTGGATAGAGGGAAAGAAAGTAGTGAGAGGGAGGTGAGAAATGGAGAAAATGTCGTTGAGAGAGAGAAATGGAGATAGATAGAGGAATAGTGAAAGAGAGTGATGTGAAGCTTCTCTGGCAGCCTCCCTGACCATCAAGCTTCTCTATTTGCCAGAGAAAAAAACTTCCCTCCTCCTTTGCCAATTCTACCAACTCCTGGCCAAAGTGTCCTTCTCTGTCAGGCAGCTCTGAGACTTGGCATTAGCCATGTGTTCAAACGGCACCGCCACTCTGGCCCGCTCCAGTGCTTGTTCAGAGACACCCACCACGGTCCACCACCTCTGACAGGACAGCCTTACCGCTGCCTGCTGTCCGGTGCCCGTCTCTCTGCCAACATGCCATAGCAACATCACGCTATGAAGGGCAGAGAGGGGCCAGAGCCAGGCTGTCATGTCCTAAAATGCCCTGGGATTTGTAATGGAATGGAACATTGTACAACCACTCTTAGTTAATCTACTGATACTGTATGATACCTACTGTATACAGTTGAAGTGGGAAGTTTACATACACTTAGGTTGGAGTCATTAAAACCCGTTTTTCAACCACTATGTTTTTGGCAAGTCGGTTAGGACATTTACTTTGTGCACGACACAAGTCATTTTTCCAACAATTGTTTACAGACAGATTATTTCACTTATAATTCACTGCATCACAATTCCAGTGGGTCAGAAGTTTACATACACCAAGTTGACTGTGTTGACTGTGCCTCGGAAAATTCCATAAAATCATGTCATGGCTTTAGAAGCTTCTGATAGGCTAATTGACATCCTTTGAGTCAATTGGAGGTGTATCTGTGGATGTATTTCAAGGCCTACCTTCAAACTCAGTGCCTCTTTGCTTGACATCATGGGAAAATCAAAAGAAATCAGCCAAGACCTCAGATTCATGGTTCATCCTTGGGAGCAATTTCCAAACGCCTGAAGGTGCCACATTCATCTATACAAACAATAGTACGCAAGTATAAACACCATGGGACCACGCAGCCGTCATACCGCTCAAGAAGGAGACGTGTTCTGTCTCCAAGAGATGAACGTACTCTGGTGCGAAAAGTGCAAATAAATCCCAGAACAACAGCAAAGGACCTTGTGAAGATGCTGGAGGAAACAGGTACAAAATTATTTATATCCACAGTAAAACAAGTTCTATGTGGACATAACCCGAAAGGCCGCTCAGCAAGGAAGAAGCCACAGCTCCAAAACCGCCATAAAAAAAAGCCAGACTACGGTTTGCGACTGCACATGGGGACAAAGATCATACTTTTTGGAGAAATGTCCTCTGGTCTGATGACACAAAAATAGAACTCTTTGGCCATAATGATCATCATTATGTTAGGAGGAAAAGGGGGGGGGGGGGCTTGCAAGCTGAAGAACACCATCCCAACCGTGAAGCACGGGGGTGGCAGAATCATGTTGTGGGGGTGCTTTGCTGCAGGAGGGACTGGTGCACTTCACAAAATAGATGGCATCATGGGTAGGAAAAATGATGTGGATATATTGAAGCAACATCTCAAGACATCAGTCAGAAAGTTAAAGCTTGGTCACAAATGGGTCTTCTAAATGGACAATGACCCCAAGCATACTTCCAAAGTTGTGGCAAAATGGCTTAAGGACAACAAAGTCAAGGTATTGGAGTTGCCATCACAAAGCTCTGACCTCAAACCTATAGGAACTGAAAAAGCGTGTGCAAGCAAGGAGGCCTACAAATCTGACTCAGTTACACCAGCTCTGTCAGGAGGAATGGGCCAAAATTCACCCAACTTATTGTGGGAAGCTTGTGTAAGGCTACCTGAAACATTTGACCCAAGTTAAACAATTTAAAGGCATTGCTACCAAATACTAATTGAGTGTACGTAAACTTCTGACCCACTGGGAATGTGATGAAAGAAATAAAAGCTGAAATAAATCATTCTCTCTACTATTATTCTGACATTTAACATTCTTAAAACAAAGTGTTGACCTAACTAACCTAAGACGGGGACTTTTTTACTAGGATTAAATGTCAGGAATTGTGAAAAACTGAGTTTAAATGTATTTGGTTATGGTGTGTGTATGTAAACATCCAACTTCGACTGTGTTTGTGGGAATAATATTTCTTACGAAATTGAAAACATAGCCAGGGATATCCTAGGGGTTGATCAAGGAAAAGCACATGTCAGGCCTATGCTTAGAATCACCTTCATGAACTGCAGTGTTTTGTGTACATGGCATTTCCATAGCATTTCACACAAATTCTCAAAGCACTTTATGTTGTCTGTCTGGCGTAACTCTATGGAACTGGTTCCCAAACTTTTGGGGGGTTGAGAACCATTGTAGCTTTTTGAGTTCCCTTGTGACACACCAAGGGTTCTAGACAGCACTCCGTCTTAGGACACAACCCAAAAAAGAATTAGCTGCAAACCACCAGTGAATCCCGACCCATCTATGAAAAATACATCACTATGTTGTCTGGGAAAACATTGTCTGTCATTCAGCTACAGACTACATCAAAGTGTGCATTGTTGACTTGGCATAAATAAAATGCTATATGAAATTATGCCATGTGCATGTGGTTATTAATAAGTGGAATTAACATTTATGGCCTAAAAGTCGTGTTTTTCCTCCAGTTTTCTGAGTAATGAATGTGACATCAGCGTGAAGGTGTTCGTTGACACGTGGAATGTGTGGTGGGAATCATGGAATATTGCAAGTCCTGAGGTGGGATGCCAAGAGACAGACAAGGGAATGAAAAGATCAGAGAGACCCTAAAACACATTTGTTACACTATTATAAAATGTGTTTACACTGTTCTTTTCAACTCAAATCAAATTTTAAGTTTCACAAATCCAATTGGATGAGCTCATTTTTTAGGAGGGTTAGTTGCTGCCATGTACACAAAACACTGCAGTTCATGAAGGTGATTCTAAGCATAGGCCTGACGTGCTTTTCCTTGATCAACCCCTAGGATATCCCTGGCTATGTTTTCAATTTCGTAAGACATATAATTCCCACATATATACAGTAGGTATCATACAGTATCAATAGATGAACTAAGAGTGGTTGTACTATGTTCCATTCCATTACAAATCCCAGGCCACAGAATACGCATGGCAAGAAGACAAGAAGAGAAAGGAGGGTGATGATGATTATCCATTGTCTCCACTGTCAATCATGACAAACTCTGCACTGGGGTCTTTAGTCTGATGAGATACCAAAATAAAGAGGTTGATTCAAGAGATTCAGGCCATCTGCACAGCATGTGTGTGTGTGTGTGTGTGTGTGTGTGTGTGTGTGGTGGAGTTCTGTGGTGGCCTTGGCAGGTTCCCCCATCAGCCTGAGTGATCTTGAACAGTAACATGACTAATTCACGCACTCAAGCTGCCTGTTGCGTTGATGCACAATCAGGCACTGAAAGCACATTTGCAGCTTTTCCCCCCACACACATTCATATTGCTATATAATGACTGCCAGGAGGCTAGTACAGACAGAATGGTGATGTTTGTCCTGGCATAGGTACTGCAATAACATAAGACAACCTTTTATGGTCACAAAAATGTGCTGTGGCTTTCTGTGGCGTGGTTAGGGTTAGGGTTGGGGTTAGGGTTTAGGGGTTAGGGGTTGGGGTTAGGGTAAGGGTTAGGGTTAGGGGTTAGGGTAAGGGTTAGGGGTTAGGGTTAGGGGTTAGGGGTAAGGGTAAGGGTAAGGGTTAGGGGTTAGGGTTAGGGGTTAGGGTAAGGGTTAGGGGTTAGGGGTTAGGGGTAAGGGTTAGGGTTAGGGGTTAGGGTAAGGGTTAGGGGTTAGGGGTTAGGGTAAGGGTTAGGGTTCCCATGACTGTGGAAGGGCATCAAGGTCTGCAGCAGCTGGATACAGAATGGTTTCCATGCAGTGAAGAGGAGTGATAAGACAAAGTTGAGTCCATAACTTTGAAAGTCTCTTGTTGCATGTCTACTGAAAACTCAAGGATCATCTTCAAATATAGCTCAAAATCTATTCCAAAGTCCTTTTATTCATTTTCAACGGCTTACCCATGAAACATAATTGACTCAAGGTGAAATGGAAACGTGCTGCCGAGAAAAGATTCAATTCGTGTGGCTCTCCTGATGACTGAAGGACAAGTAGCCCCAGCAGCTAGCTGAATTACAGGCTGGTGTAAAACCTGTAGTATGATAAATACAGGCCTGGATGACACTACACATAGCAGGGACGCGATGTTGCCGCCTTGTGATTTTTAATTTAAATGTTTTATTTGAAACTTTATTTAACTAGGTGATGACAAGAGTCGGCCATTTTAACGAACACCACCGTTAACACTTGGCATGAGAGGCACCTCTGTAAGCCTGTGACTCTGTTGTGAGCACACTGACAGCTCTGCACCACACATCAACATATAAAGACACACAAGAAAAGCTAGATATTTGAGTGTACTGGATTTTATATATATACACATATACAGTGGCAAGAAAAAGTATATGAACCCTTTGGAATTACCTGGACTTCTACAAAAATTGTTCATAAAATTTGATCTTCATCTAAGTCACAACAATAGACAAACACGGTCTAGCTTAAACTAATAACACACAAACAATTTTACGTTTTCATGTCTTTATTGAACACACCGTGTAAACGTTCACAGAGCAGGGTGGGAAAGTATGTGAACTCTTGGATTTAATAACTGGTTGGCCCTCTTTTGGCAGCAATAAACTCAATCAAATGTTTTCTGTAGTTGCGGATCAGACCTGCACAACAGTCAGGAGGAATTTTGGACCATTCCTCTTTTCAGTTCAGCAATATTCTTGGGATGTCTGGTGTGAACTGCTTTCTTGAGGTCATGCCACAGCATCTCAAAATGGATAGAGGTCAGGACTCTGACTGGGCCACTCCAGAAGGCGTATATTCTTCTGTTGAAGCCATACTGTTGTTGATTTACTTCTGTGTTTTGGGTCGTTGTCCAACTTCTGTTGAGCTTCAATTGGCGGACAGATAGCCTTACATTCTCCTGCAAAATGTCTTGATAAACTTGGGAATTCATTTTTCCATCGATGATAGCAAGCTGTCCAGGCCCTGAGACAGCAAAGCAGCCCCAAACCACGATGCTCCCTCCACCATACTTTACAGTTGGGATGAGGTTTTAATGTTGGTGTGCTGTGCCTTTTTTTCTCCACACATAGTGTTGTGTGTTCCTTCCAAACAACTCAACTTTAGTTTCATTTGTCCACAGAATATTTTGCCAGTAGCGCTGTGGAACATCCAGATGCGCTTTTGCGATCTTGAGACGTGCAGCAATGTTTTTTTGGACAGCAGTGGCTTCTTCCGTGGTGTCCTCCCATGAACACCATTCTTGTTTAGTGTTTTACGTATCATAGACTTCCAGAGATTTTTGTACGTCTTTAGCTGACAGGATTCTTCTTAACCTCATTGAGCGTTCTGCACTGTGCTCTTGCAGTCATCTTTGCCGGACGGCCACTCCTAGGGAGAGTAGCAACAGCGCTGAACTTTCTCCATTTATAGACAGTTTGTCTTACCGTGGACTGATGAACATCAAGGCTTTTATAGATACTTTTGTAACCCTTTCCAGCTTTATACAAGTCAACAATTCTTAATCTTGCGTCTTCTGAGATCTCATTGTTTGAGGCATGGTTCACATCAGGCAATGCTTCTTGTGAATAGCAAATATTTTGTAAGTGTTTTTTTTATAGGGGAGGGCAGCTCTAACCAACATCTCCAATCTCGTCTCAATGATTGTACTCCAGGTTAGCTGACTCCTGACTCCAATTAGCTTTAGGAGAAGTCATTAGAAGTCATTCACATACTTTTTCCAACATGCACTGTGAATGTTTAAATTATGTATTCAATATAGACAAGAAAAATACAAGAATTTGTGTGTTAGTTTAAGCCCACTATGTTTGTCTATTGTTGTGACCAAGATGAAGATAAGATCTAATTTTATGACCAATTTATGCAGAAATCCAGATAATTCCAAAGGGTTCACATATTTTTCTTGTCACTGTATATATATATATATATATATATATATATATATATATATATATAGAGAGAGAGAGAGAGAGAGAGAGAGAGAGAGAGAGAGAGAGAGAGAGAGAGAGAGAGAGAGAGGGAGAGGGAGAGAGAGAGAGAGAGAGAGAGAGAGGGAGAGGGAGAGAGAGAGAGAGAGAGAGAGAGAGAGGAGGGAGAGGAGAGGGAGAGAGAGAGAGAGAGAGAGAGAGAGAGAGAGAGAGAGAGAGAGAGAAAATATAAACAACTTGCAACAATTTCAAAGATTTGACTGAGTTACAGTTCCTTTCCGCTCCACACCACTGCCACTCTCTGTTGTCATCTGTGCATAGTCACTTTAATTAACTCTACCTACATGTACATACTACCTCCACTAACCGGTGCCCCCGCACATTGACTCTGTACTGGCACCTCCCTGTATATATTGTTATTTTTTACTGCTCCTCTTTAATTACTTGTTACTTTAATCTCTTATTCTTATCCATATTTTTTGAAACTGCAATGTCGGTTAGTGGCTCGTAAGTAAGCAATTCACTGTAAGGTCCACACCTGTTGTATTCATCACATGTGACTCATACAATTTGATTTAATTTGATAAGGAAATCAGTCAATTGAAATAAGTTACTTTAACTGGCAGAATAGCAATTGTCAAAATGAATATATTGCCACGGCTGAATTTGAGTAGTTCAATGCTTCCATTGTCTCCCTCTTCTGGTTATTGGGATAAAATCCATAGTGCGGTTTAAAAATGTACATGGAAAGGTAAGCGATCCCGCATAAAATGAACACATTTACAAGAGAGAGAGAAGGAAATAGGAGGACTATCCGTACCTAACTTTAAATTGTATTTCCAGGCACTAGCATTTCATCCCATGCTAAATTGGTTAAGACATGATTCTTCCGCACCCTGGCTGAGTTTAGAGAGATATATGTTGTCTCCTATTGACCTGGAAGAGGTGGTCTTCTACGCTTTGGTCCTATTATTGCTCACACAATCTCTATTTGGTGCAAAATGTTAAAACAATGAAACTGGGGATCAAAATGGCATGCCCATATTCCAATATTTCACACTAATGCCTTGTGATCTGTAGGGTGGCCTTTTGCATCCCCTCAATGGTCCAAATGTGGAATTCGTATCCTTGTCGATATCATGGACCATTTGAGAACATTCCAAAATTTGACAACTTTTTTCTATATTTACAACTTAGGTCAGCTATGCTGGCCTATAGAGTCCCTTGGGAACACAACTACCGAACCATCCAATGAGGGTATTTATAAATACATGATCTGGGCTCCCGAAACAACTGATCTGACGTGGGAGTGACCTGTAGTTAAATGCTTCTGGGACAAAGTTACAAAATTCATTTTGAAATGCATGAATGTAAATATTCAATGCTTTGCATCTACTATGTTACTTAACGATGATAGCTCCTTGAATCTCAATAAATCAGAGACCATTGCTGCTGGTAGGCTGCACTGTTGCAAATAATATGTTGGCTCTGGACAAATACACTTGACTTTGTAAAGAATAATCTCAGCTAAAGCCCAAAATCTATAAAGCCCAAACATACAAATAAAATATACAGTATATAGTGGTGGTGTGGGGGGAGGGGTCATTGACAAGCAACCTTAGTTGATGGGGGTGGGGGGGTGAAGGCGTGGAAAACATGGTTTCTGGGTGGCGGAGGGGCGGGAAGTAGATGGTTGGATGGAGACATGTTGGATGGGTGGGGTTGGGGGAATGGGATGGGAGGTTGGGGGTGGAGGCTCACTTCTTTTTGTAGATTTTTTTTGCTAGCAAACTATGAAATTATATGAGTTTGTGGATTGTGTCCCCCCCTCCCCCCACACACACACACAAACACACCAGAAAATGACCAGATGAATAAAGATTTGGTCACTAAAAAAAGAACAGTTCTTTTTAAAAGGAGACAGGACAGGAGATGCCGTTTCAGCACAAAAGAAAGTTGACATTTTGGGGCACGAGAGTGAAAGATAGATGAGCCGCTAAACTAACAGCCAGAGTGTGGCCTGTCTAACCTCATAAAGACCTATTTTCACTTACCCCTGAGGAGAAACTCCCAGCCACATATTGACCTGAACCCCAGAGCCTCCTCCTGCTGCCTCACAGAGGTCAAGGGTGGACGTGCAGGATGGGCAGAAGTGAAGAAACTGGCTCCTCAACACAGGAACAAACTTGAAGAGTTATAGGCTGTAATTGTTGCCTCATTTGGCATCATGTTAAACAGATCATGTCCAGCAGGATGGAGCCTAGATATCTAGCCGAAACGCTAGTATTTTGTCAGTTCGCTCAAGACTATCATTGCCATCATTGCATGATTACACAAAAATGATGCCTGCACATCTCAAGTTAGGATTTGGCCCATTGTGCAATAGGGGGGTGTACAATGTCCCCTACATCTATAAGAGGAAGATACCGATCATAAACAGCCTTGTAGACAGATAACTTCTCTTCCACACCTGCTAGTATTTTTCATCTCATGCGGTGTAGCTATTAGGGTTGATCCATCTTGTCTTTTAAAGCCATTATGATACATAGTTCTGTGATGGATTTACCTCTTGCTGTATTTATTTTGTCTTACTTTGTTACAGATACTGTACGGTGTACGGTCAACGTCTCCTCCTTTCTTCCTCTTCCACAGTAAGAGATATGAATTTATGAACTGTTGACCTTGACGGTGCTTTCTCTGCTCCATGGATCTGAGGCTCAGGTAAGTCTATACGGGTCACATTTCAAAGGATGAAGTGCGCCCAGAGTCCGACATCCTGGCACAGACTGCTGTCTGGTCTAAATCCAGGCGTGCTTTTCCTGCGGTGTAGTGTACCACTGGGTAAAGGTCTACCTTAAGACCACTGGACAGGGGAGAGGAGGTGGAAAATACAGATGTTCTCTTCAGTCAGCAGTAAAAGAGAGCGAGAGAGAGAGAGAGACACCCCCTGAAGACAATGAAGTATGCAGAGCCAGAGAGGTGAATACTTTCCCAGATGGAGAGATGGGGTGGAGGACCCATTGGACATTTTTGGCAGCTACTCCACTGGTTCACGAGAGGCAGTAAGCAGATGATAAGGACAGTTGAGGTTTTGAAATGTACACACCATACGCATGCACGCTTCGCACATATGCCCAAACACACACACACATCGACTTGAATAGAGGAACAGATGAGTTATGAAGCATCTTCACGGTGAAAAGTTCATTGCAATAAACTGCACGCAAAACAGATACACATAAACAATCTCTCCACACTCACGGAACACACCCATCGACACATAGTTGTGGAGGAAGATGTTTCTGGAAATGTGGCTTTGCAGCTCAGGGCATAAAAACACCAGTCTCCCTCAGCGACAGAGCTGGGCTAATAATAGCACATCTCCCAGACAAAACAAATGGGTCTACAACCTCTTCCTATGCCTATTTTACAGTATGTACAGTGTGTAAAGCACAATATTTATACTGCATGTGTCCAGCTGCAAGCTAATCCTGATCCAGACCATTGTAAACCCCCCCTTGCAGAATGAGATTGTTAGACTAGGTCTACCTGGGGCAGATTTGACAGACCACTCTCTGAGGTGGTCTCTAGCTGTCTGACTGTACCCATAAACAAAATAGACTTGATCACACAAACACAGCTCAAAACAAAGCACAAGCCACTACTTAGTGGTGAAATTGTCATAAAAGACCAAATGGGGGACATTCCCTCTTCTCGTCCCTTATGCGATGTCTAGCCCCAATCCAACTAACCCAAGCCACAACAACAAGACAAATTCTAAACAATCCCTCACAAACTTGCAGATCCTTTGTCTGTTTTAAAACGAACCCAACCTACATTGTTAGTGATTCCATTGACATGAACTATTCTAACAAAGTTGACTTGTTTCAATGGCTGTTGTGCCTGATGAGATGGGTTATCGCCATATAATATAAGGCACTTAGAGACCTTGCGGATACCATTCCTTGTACTTCATCTACTTTATTACTGCGTTATGCACCACCATTTAGAATAAAGTGGTGGTATCATCTGACTGAGTCAGACTCAGAGATGTAAACGGAGCTGGGTGGATTTGGCAGACTTTATCAACGTGAGGGGGAGACCTCCCTGCTGAGGAGCGTTTGACACATTTCTCAGCTCGAACACTCAAAACTATGCGAAATTTTAAATGCTCAAAGGAATGAATGATTCCATGCCTTGTGTAATTCAGACCTTCTGGTACTGTACAGTAACAGGGGTCATATGCTCTCACTTAACGGCCCTTTTAAGCTTTACAACTCGCGCACTATAATGTGCATACGTACGTACTCACAGAAATCTTTCAGAGTGCTTTATGTTTAAGAGTAAGATGGATGGACTGTTGACAAGGCTGATTGTGCTATCTGATTAAAACAGGGAGCCATGTAGCCATCTAGGATTTTTGTTAAAGCTCCTAAATGAAACTAGCAGTCTCTTCTGTAGGCCTATAGACATCAAAAGGGGACCATGGAGCTCTCCCAGAAGTTTGGTTGGTGCATAAAATCTGTGAATTCAGATACAGTGGGGCAAAAAAGTATTTAGTCAGCCAGCAATTGTGCAAGTTCTCCCACTTAAAAAGATGAGAGAGGCCTGTAATTTTCATCATAGGTACACTTCAACTATGACAGACAAAATGAGAAAAAAAAATCCAGAAAATCACATTGTAGGATTTTTAATGAATTTATTTGCAAATTATGGTGGAAAATAAGTATTTGGTTAATAACAAAAGTTTATCTCAATACTTTGTTATATACCCTTTGTTGGCAATGACAGAGGTCAAATGTTTTCTGTAAGTCTTCACAAGGTTTTCACACACTGTTGCTGGTATTTTGGCCCATTCCTCCATTCAGATCTCCTCTAGAGCAGTGATGTTTTGGGGCTGTTGCTGGGCAACAAGGACTTTCAACTCCCTCCAAAGATTTTCTATGGGGTTTGATCTGGAGACTGGCTTGGCCACTCCAGGACCTTGAAATGCTTCTTACGAAGCCACTCCTTCGTTACCCGGGCAGTGTGTTTGGGATCATTGTCATGATGAAAGACACAGCCATGTTTCATCTTCAATGCCCTTGCTGATGGAAGGAGGTTTTCACTCAAAATCTCACGATACATGGCCCCATTCATGCTTTCCTTTACATGGATCAGTCGTCCTGGTCCCTTTGCAGAAAAACAGCCCCAAAGCATGATGTTTCCACCCCCATGCTTCACAGTAGGTATGGTGTTCTTTGGATGCAACTCAGCATTCTTTGTCCTCCAAACACGACGAGTTGAGTTTTTACCAAAAATTTAGACGTTGGTTTCATCTGATCATATGACATTCTCCCAATCTTCTTCTGGATCATCCAAATGCTCTCTAGCAAACTTCAGACGGGCCTGGACATGTACTGGCTTAAGCAGGGGGACACGTCTGGCACTGCAGGATTTGAGTCCCTGGCGGCGTAGTGTGTTACTGATGGTAGGCTTAGTTACTTTGGTCCCAGCTCTCTGCAGGTCATTCACTAGGTCCCCCCGTGTGGTTCTGTGATTTCTGCTCACCGTTCTTGTGATCATTTTGACCCCACGGGGTGAGATCTTGCGTGGAGCCCCAGATCGAGGGAGATTATCAGTGGTCTTGTATGTCTTCCATTTCCTAATAATTGCTCCCGCAGTTGATTTCTTCAAACCAAGCTGCTTACCTATTGCAGATTCAGTCTTCCCAGCCTGGTGCAGGTCTACAATTTTGTTTCTGGTGTCCTTTGACAGCTCTTTGGTCTTGGCCATAGTGGAGTTTGGAGTGTGACTGTTTGAGGTTGTGGACAGGTGTCTTTTATACGGATAACAAGTTCAAACAGGTGCCATTAATACAGGTAAATAGTGGAGGATAGAGGAGCCTCTTAAAGAAGAAGTTACAGGTCTGTGAGAGCCAGAAATCTTGCTTGTTTGTAGGTGACCAAATACTTATTTTCCACCATAATTTGCAAATAAATTTATTAAAAATCCTACAATGTGATTTTCTGGATTTTGTTTTCTCATTTTCTCTGTCATAGTTGAAGTGTACCTATGATGAAAATTACAGGCCTCTCTCATCTTTTTAAGTGGGAGAACTTGCACAATTGGTGGCTGACTAAATACTTTTTTGCCCCACTGTAAATAAAAAGGTGTGATGGGTCCGGACTCAAAAAGATGTTGCATAAAGCTTACTACATTTCTGGATTGTTGTATTATTTTCACTGCATCAGGGACAACGTACACATACGTTTTGGCTTTGCAGCCTTGTTCAGTGTGTAGGTACACATCTTTTTCATTCATAGACATAGAAAGGTCACTGTGAAGTATGAACTGTGTTTAGTTACTCGACAGATGGGTACGCCAGCTGTTTTGCAAAGTATCCCCTTCCAAACAGTTGCTTATAAAGGACATGTCAAAATGATGGCAGATTCTGGAATTACAGTATTACTTGAGTTTGAGGAATGAGGCTTGATTAAACTGCTGGCTTACTTAGAGCTCTGCAATCAGCTGGCATGTGGCTGAATGCTAAATGGAGCTCCCCAGTAGAAGTGGCCAGCCCCAACCCCTCCCTCAGCGGTCAGTCAGAGTTGGGCCTGGCTGTGTCTTCTCAGTCTCCTTAGTTCTGGCAGATTTACGGGAGGTCACAGTGTGGCAAGTTTAGGCACACTTCCTGGTGGACTGTCAATTCCCCAACATACTAACTCAAGGTAACTCAAGGAGTCAAAGTGATTTGAGTAAAGAGCTGTGGAAAAATGTGCTTTCAGTTTGGGCAAGCGTTGCACAAAAGATATCTGAACCCTAGTGGAGGATACATATGCTAAAGTAAAACTTTGTCAGGGGATACTTTAAGTAGTCATTCTACACTCCACGTCCACTGTCCCCAGCCATGATGCTTTGATGGAAGATGGAACTTGAAGTCAAACCATAATAAGTCATTGTGTCCTGCTTGTTTTCTCATAGCTCTTCACATCAGCATACAGCAGTTTCCTACTGTGTGCAGCTGCTCCTCTTATGTCTTTATCATCCAAACAACATTCTCAGTGTTCTCCTGTTTCTCATGCTACAAGCCCAAGCAAATAACACCAGGGAAAGGATTTGATCGTGCCGCTATCACAATGAGTCTGCAGGAATTTATGGGAAAACAGGTTGGCCAAAGATTGTCTGCATTGAACACCATCCTCTTCATAACTCAAGGTGGGACTAACCGTACCCCCAAACACATCAACTCCATGATCCCAGACTAACTCCAATTTGCATACTGTCCCAACAGATCCATAGACGACGCGATCTCAATTGCACTCCACACTGCTCTCACCCACCTAGATAAGAGGAATACTTATGTGAGAATGCTGTTCATTGACTACAATGACTACAGCTCAGCGTTCAACACCATAGTCCCCTCCAAGCTCGTCACCAAGCTTAGGACCCTGGGACTGAAAATGGAGCTTCAGAGGGTGGTGTAGACAGCCCAGTACATCACTGGGGCTGAGCTCCTTGACATTCAGGACCTGGCCATCCAGGCGGTGTGAAAAGAAGGCCCGGAGCATGGTGAAAGACTCCAGCCACCAAGCCATAGACTGTTCTCTTGGCTTCCGCACGGCAAGCAGTACCGGTGTATCAAGTCTGACACCAACAGGTTCCTGAACAGCTTCTATACCCAAGCCATAAGACTGCTAAATGGCTAACTAAATAGCTAACAAAATGGCTACGCAGACTATCTGAGTTGACTCCTGTATTTTATAAAAAATCTCTATGCACACTCACAGGGTCCTACATACTCACGCACACTGACACTCCATAATTTACCCACACACACAATATGCACATACACTTACAGTATATTGACTCTACACGCACACACACACACACACACACACCCACTCACATACAATCATCATATTCACTGCTGCTACTCTGTTTATCATATATCCTGATGGCTAGTCACCTTACCCCTTTATATACAGTTGAAGTCGGAAGTTTACATACACCTTAGCCAAATAACATTTAATCCTAGTAAAAATTCCCTGTCTTAGGCCAGTTAGGATCACCACTTTGTTTTAAGAATGTGAAATGTCAGAATAATAGTAGAGAAAATGATTTATTTGAGGTTTTATTACTTTCATCACATTCCCCGTGAGTCAGAAGTTTACATACACTCAATTAGTATTTGGTAGCATTGCCTTTAAATTGTTTAACTTGGGTCAAACGTTTTGCGTAGCCTTCCACAAGCTTCCCACATTAAGTTGGGTGAATTTTGGCTCATTTTTCGTGACAGAGCTGGTGCAACGAGTCAGGTTTGTAGGCCTCCTTGCTCGCACACGCTTTTTCAGTTCTGGAATAGTGTGAGTCTATGTCCCACTCTGAACCTGAACCCTAACCCTTAACCTCTAGGGAAGTGAGCCGGATCCCTCTCTTACGGCCTGTGGGGCCACAGTGTGTCCACCTGTCCCGTTCAGCTGTCTTCTACCATTTCCTGCTCTGCAATCCACTGCGCTCCACTGTCTATCCGTCTGTCTGTCTGGTTCTCATGTTCCTTGGTGCAATGTGTCATGCCATTCCATGTTGATTATCACTTACCAAAGCTGATATTTATTGGCAGTTGGATGAACAACTGACGGAAGCTTAATGGGACAATGTATCTTTTCCAGTCTAAGGTTGTAGTTATTGCTTGCTACTAAGTGATATGGGCCTGTCCAGCTTGGGAACTTCCTCTTCAAGAAAAATACAAACTTGGTTCTCACAATCAAACCACTGTTTGCGCGTATGAACCGTATCTCTGTAGTGTGTTAATAATAGTAAACTAATGTATGTTTTTCCTTACAGTAGGTAGAGCTAGCATCTGTTTATGTTTTCCATACTCTTATCAATCAGTACGTTGCAAGGCGACAGCAATATGTGGAATTCATGTGAATGGTGGAGAATGTTCTCAGATGTTAAATTAGCCATGCATGCTGTGTGATATGAAACAAGTTATGGAAAAACAAATCATCTGCATTATAATCAGTTCACTTGAGGACAAACAGAAATAGAGTTTACATGGCAGATTTCCAAGCAAAGGTGCAAGGTTGTGTGAGTTAACCCTGTTACATCTGGGGTGCGTTAATGAACTACAAACACATATCCACTCAAACCACTTCTTACCAGACACGTCTCTACATTGTAACTCACACACTCAAATTTATGTGGCTGTACATGTGGCTGAACTACAGAGAAATATATGGGTCGACGTGACCCAATGCAACCCAACACGACCCAGTCTTGGGAAGTCTGTTTGACAAAACCATTAAACACATTGACCAGAAAAAAAAACAATGGGGACTCAACATATGTAGATCTGGGTTTCATGACAGAGTTATCACTTCCAGTTACCATGAGGGAAAAACCCTTGTTCACCTTGACATTTAATCAAACATGTTGACTGCTTGAGCTTCCACATAAGAATAGCAATAGGGCATTTCCCAAATTTCGATGATCACTTTTTCCCAAAAACATAAAACACAGGTGAAATAAATTGGAACGCCAGTGTTCACAACGCAGCACCAGGGATGGATGGATGGTAGAGATGGGGTCACCGAGGAGCACTGGGGAGGTCCTGGCAGAGCCCCAGTTGAGCTCTTTAACTACTGCCCCATTATTGTTTTAGATATGGACTACAAAATATCCCCGGACATTGCTCAGCCAGAGATAGGCATCAGAAAGGCCGTGTCGGAGGACGAGGGAAGTAGGAGGGGCCGAGGTGGAAGGGGAAATGAGAACCAGGCTCCAGAGTCCCCCAGCGTTGTGATTCCCCTCCAGTCTCACAATCAGAGGGGATGGAAGAGCTCATCTGGACCTTACATAAACACTGCCTGGTTCTCTCTACAACACACCCCAAGATCACTACTGGAGAACTCCATCAAAACCCCATCGGCAACTAAAACAACAGAAAGAGTTGATGATCTGTGTATCTCAGAAGAACTACTGCTTACAGTCATTGTGGTTTAAAGTGGTGATAATCTCTTGATTGGAGATGAGTTTAATGCTCTTACATTTCAGCAGCACACAGGCTTGTCTGTGATCAGAGTTAAACGGAGTTGAAGGGACAGGCACATCCCCCTCTTTGGAAGGCTGACCACATTTCCCATTAGAGTGTTCACAGTAGGGAAGCACATCACTAATGTCTTGCGATGAGGGGGAATGTCAAGACATGGCCCGGGGTACTGCATTTCCATCCCATGTTTGATGTCACTGAAACACGCAGGCTTCGTCTTGACGCAGTGGGGCGGATATATTTGGCCTAACCGAAATGTTTTGAGGAGGATTTTGCCCTTAATTGGTAAAGATGGGATCTGCTGCCGTCAGATGTCCGTGTTGGTCTCCTATGGAGCAGAGGAGGAAGTGGCCTGCCGGGGGCTGCTTGGGGGCTGGAGCTGACCAACTCTCCATGGAACATCCTTTCAAGCAAGCGTCTCACCAAAATATTTTCTTAGTTCAACCGAACACAGAAGGTCACTAGTTCTGAGAGGCCCTTTGACCAAGGCCTTGAGCCTTGAGAACAAAAGTAGAGAGGAGAGAGGGAGTGAGAAAGGAGAAGAGAAAGACAAGGAGAGGGTGGAAGCTTGATTGATTGACCATACCAGTAGAAATTGGTCTGGAAGGGGGAGAAGGGGGAGAAGGAGACCTATGCCTATCTGTCTTTAATGCTGACTTCTAGGGAGTTTCTGTACATAAGCTCAAGGTACCTAAGTCACTACCGTTTGACTGTCGAAGACTAACAATCATCACAGGCACTCAATTTCTTTCTCTACTATCAAATGGAACCTACAGTTGAAGTCGGAGGTTTACATACGCTTAGGTTGGAGTCATTAAAACTAGTTTTTCAACCACTCCACAAATTTCTTGTTCACAAACTGTAGTTTTTGCAAGTTCATTAGGACATCTACTCTGTGCATGACACAAGTCATTTTCCAACAATTGTTTACAGACAGGTTATTTCACTTGTAATTCACTGCATCACAATTCCAGTGGGTCAGAAGTTTACATACACTAAGTTGACTGTGCCATTAAACAGCTTGGACAATTCCAGAAAATGATGTCATGGCTTTAGAAGCTTCTGATAGGATAATTGACATCATTTGAGTCAATTGGAGGTGTATCTGTGGATGTATTTCAAGGCCGACCTTCAAACTCAGTGCCTCATTGCTTGACATCATGGGAAAATCAAAAGAAATCAGCCAAGACCTCAAAAAAATAATTGTAGACCTCCACAAGTCTGGTTCATCCTTGGGAGCAATTTTCAAACGACTGAAGGTACCACGTTCATCTGTACAAACAATAGTATGCAAGTATTAACACCATGAGACCACGCAGCCGTCATACCGCTCAGGAAGGAGACGGGTTCTGTCTCCTAGGGATGAACGTACTTGGGTGCGAAAAGTGCAAATCAATCCCAGGACAACAGCAAAGGACCTTGGGAAGATGCTAGATGAAACAGGTACAAAGGTATCTATATCCACAGTAAAACAAGTCCTATATCGACATAACCTGAAAGGCCGCTCAACAAGGAAGAAGCCGCAGCTCCAAAACCGCCATAAAAAAGCCAAACTATGGTTTGCAACTGCACATGGGGACAAAGATCGTACTTTTTGGAGAAATGTCCTCTGGTCTGATGAAACAAAAAGGGCCATAAAGACCATTGTTATGTTTGGAGGAAAAAGGGGGTGGTGTGCAAGTTGAAGAACACCATCCCAACCGTGAAGCACGGTGGTGGCAGCATCATGTTGTGGGGGTGCTTTGATGCAGGAGGGACTGTTGCACTTCACAAAATAGATGGCATCATGAAGAAGAAAAATGATGTGGATATATTGAAGCAACATCTCAAGACATCAGTCAGAAAGTTAAAGCTTGGTCGCAAATGGGTCTTCCAAATGGACAATGACCCCAAGCATACTTCCAAAGTTGTGGCAAAATGGCTTAAGGTCAACAAAGTCAAGGTATTGGAGTGGCCAACACAAAGCCCTGACCTCAATCCTATAGAAAATGTGTGGGCAGAACTGAAAAAGCGTGTGCGAGCAATGAGGCCTACAAACCTGACTCAGTTACACCGGCTCTGGCAGGAGGAATGGCCCAAAATTCACCAAACTCATTGTGGGAAGCTTGTGGAAGGCTACCTGAAAAGTTTGACCCAAGTTAAACAATTTAAAGGCAATGCTACCAAATACTAATTGAGTGTATGTAAACTTCTGACCCAATGGGAATGTGATGAAAGAAATAAAAGCTGAAATAAATCATGATCTCTACTATTATTCTGACATTTAACATTCTTAAAACAAAGTGGTGATCCTAACTGGCCAAAGACAGGGAATTTTTGCTAGGATTAAATGTCAGGAATTGTGAAAAACTAAGTTTAAATATAGTTGGCTAAGGTGTATGTAAACTTCCGACTTCAACTGTACATACCATCTGCATGTTGCGGCTCAAACTTTTCTTGCCCAAGAATTGTCAATAAAACCTCAGATTTATTCCTGGTCACAGTTCGTGTTCCACCAATGGTTTTCCTTAGACTATCTTTTCCGATAAAGCCAAGTGAGGAGAAATCAGTGGCTCCATGACTGCACGGTCCTGTAAGTGCTCAGGGACGCCTCTTGCTTTTGGCAGGATGAGCTACAGTATGCTTTAGCAGCGCTGGAGACTCGCCACCGGCAATCTCCAAAACCCAGCGACGATGTTCCGCCTCAGATTTATTGCTTTATAATGGGGATATCCTCCTCAGTGGTCATTACCACAGACAGAGACTCAGGCTCCAGCTTCGTTAGCAGGCTTTTTCCCGGCCGTCCAAACAATCTCATGAGAGACTTAGGTGTGCCACAAACCTAGTAAAGTGGTGATTTAAACAAACGCAGTGGGATTTTAGCCGCTATTTGATTTATGGAGCCGGTCAATACAATAGCGGTAAGTGGAGGCTGGGATAGTACGGTAGGGTGCAGGGGCTGTAGGGATGCTGTTACCGACGGTCTGTGCCTGTGGACGTAACGAGCAGTGAGAACAGTGTGCTGGCTTACATGGACTGCTGTCTGGGAACCCTACAGCACACAGACAGATTAACAGTCTGGTTATTACTGAACTGACTCCCATCTTCAGCTCTTACTGGTCCACTTAGGCAGAGACAGGAGGAAAAGATGGGATCGGGAGAGAGAGAAACAAAGAGTGTGAAGAAGAGAAGAGAGGGAGCTACATACTACAGGCCACAGTATAATTCATGCTCACACAAAGTTTTTAAAAACGTGCACACATACTGCACACATACTGCACACATACTGCACACATACTGCACACATTCACTCACACTGAGCAGTGAATTCACTTGGAGGCATTTAGTACCGCTTGCCTGCTGTGTACTATGTAGGTAGCAAAAGGACCATCAGAATGAGTCAATTGTCCAATAGTCCTTACCTACTGTACACAGACTGAGTAAATATTAAAATGTTTGCGTCTGCGTGACCTCTAATTCAAATCCAGAACTTCAAGAGAAAACAAGCAGATGTCACTGATTCGTAAATAATCAGCTGACATTGAACACACAACTCTTCTTGTGTGCTTAAAAGATAGTAAGCAATTGTTTCCCAGTCCATTGTAGTTGGAGTGTGACAGGAGGTGATACCCATGACTAGAGGCAGTGATTTCCTAACTTTTTGACATTGTGACAGAACTAAATCCTGTTGAATAGACAAGACAATTAGCTTCCGCCTCACAACCAAGAGGTACTGGTGACAACCCACTAGGAAGATTAACCTGAGGTCACAGTCACAGTGACCCACTCAGCTCTCGCTTGAGAGGAAGTCCAGGGTCAAGGTGCCTCCCACCCATCCACCCCAACACTGGCAGGCAGACCCTGCATATCATGTATTCCGACGCTATCGGATTTGGACCAGGGTCATATATTAAGTCTCTCTTAACCTTGCTCCATTACACCACCACTCCTATTCTGTATTTCTCTCCCTCTCTTAGCCAGACCGTGTCTGACCCTTCCTTTTGACAGGCCAGCTCCACAGTGACGAGAGCAGGCCCTGCATGGCTCCATATGGATGCAATTATTCCAGGCATTTCGACCACTTCTAAAAATGCTAGCAGACACATTTCCAAAGGTTAAGCAAACATTGAAAAACACGCACCTTTGATCATATCTTATGGGACTTTGGCTGAAATGCACCTTTCGTAAAGACATTCATTCCGACTCAAATGGGGTCAATAGCAACTGAATCAATTCAAAGCTGCCAATGTATTCTGCATTATGACCTAAAAAATGAAGGCTAAATCTGACTATCACTATTGCCTGAGCCAGTGATTGATGTTAAATTGAACCTACTATACAAACATCATTCTGTAACATACATGGCCAAGTGTCTGCCACGGTACATCATTAAATTAGCCACTACTTTACCAGTCTGAGGGGTATTTAGTTGCACCTGGAATTCAAGCCACTGACTCATACCACTGAGTGGTGATGATGATTTGTGACTCTCACGTACAGACAAAGCTTAAGATATTAGTCTAGACTCTAGACCCCCACACTACACTGAGAGAGGTCTATTACGGGTGCTTTCCCAGGGATATCTCAATGCCTTACAGTCTGTGGATGGGAGTGGTGGGTTGGGGGAGGTTAGGAGGGTTGAGTTAGCAGGACGTGAATCAAAACAAAAGCAGTTGGCATGTTCCTGTGAGAGCAGCTCCAGCCACGGCTGAAATCTGGTCACTGTAACCCGAGTTGAGTCTGGGAGAGGGGCTCCCTCTGAGAAAGGCAACCCGTGTCCCGAGGGGTTCAGTCTGTCCAAATATTTGACCAAACACGCAGATAAGTGTCTGTAGCCTGCAGACAATCACAGAGCACTGCTCTCTCTGCTTGCTTTTCACTAAAAATAAGTTTGACTTAAAGTTCCAATACAAGTTGCTGTGGAGTTCATTGAAGGATATTTTCATGCTTGTTTTAGTATAGCAAAGTATGAAAAAGTATTGCACTCCCTCTGCAATATCGTTGGTCTCCAAATGGTGTGGGAATGAAGACACAGCATCAAAGTAAGTAGAAAACCCCTTAAACCAAGTGTTTCCACTGTAGATCATGAAGAACTTAAGCCAAGCAAAGTGGCCAGATGTTCTCAAGCCAATACTGGAAAAGCAAGTGGACCTCTCTTTCAAGGACTTATCATCCAAATCCCTCCTTTGGTCACAACAAAGGCTTTGGCGGGTTTTCCTGGGTCTCATTCCTTCTGTGGACAAATGCATTCCAGGCTGGCCCACAGAAGTCAGGGACGCGACCAGGCCTCTCCAGCTGGTCCCGCTGACCCTCCATAAATCATGTCTGCGGCCACTCAGAGCATAACACAGACAGACACACTTCAGAGCCATGCCAATGCCTCGCCTCGCAGGCTGCTGCCCTTTAGCAGGCAACACATTTCAGGTCAGCCAGGTCAGTGCCTTCCCACTGGGCACACACTGGTTGAATCAACGTTGTTTCCACATAATTTTAATGAAATTACATTGAACCAATGTGGCATATATACGTTTAATTGGCATCTGTGCCCAGTGGGTTATTTGTTTATAAACGAGAGGTACGTGGCTTTTTGAAGGTTGTTTTGGGGTGTCTGGAATAGTTCACAATATGTTCTTAGACTCTCCTGAAATAGTTGTGCTCCTGGATTTCCAGATAAAACAATACAAATGTTTATAGGGACTTGGAGATGAATGATTCTAGTATTTGTCTCTATTCTTAGTCTCCTCAGATCCACACTTGTTTGGTTGTTCTGCACTATGGGGATGATTTGTGTCCTTTGGTTGGTGAGTAGGGAGTTCTGGATAATCTAATGATGCACTGGAAGAAAATACTCAGTCCATTCCCAACTGTGGATCTAAGGAACATTATATACAGAGCCGTCAGAAAGTATTTCAAACCCCCTTGACTTATTCCACATTTTGTTGTGTTACAGCCTGAATTCAGAATGGATTACATAACTTTTTTCTCACCCATCTACACACAATACCCCATAACGACAAAGTGAAAACATGTTTTTAGAATAGTTTGCAAATCTATTTAAAAGGAATTACAGAAATATCTCATTTACATACAGTACCAATCCAAAGTTTGGACACATCTACAGTACTCATTCCAGGGTTTTTCTTTATTTTGAGCATTTCCTACATTGTAGAATAATAGTGAAGCCATCAAAACTATGAAATAACACATATGGAATAATTTAGTCACCAAAAAAGTGTTAAACAAATGAAAATATATTTCATATTTGAGATTCTTCAAAGTAGCCTTTGTCTTGATGACAGCTTTGCACATTCTTTGCACATGCTTTTCCAACAGTCTTGAAGGAGTTCCTACATATGCTGAGCACTTGTTGGCTGCTTTTCCATCACTCTGCGGTCCAACTCATCCCAAACCATCTCAATTGGTTTGAGGTCGGAGGATTGTGGAGGCCAGGTCATCTGATACAGCACTCCATCAATCTCCTTCTTGGTCAAATAGCCCTTACACAGCCTGGAGGTGTGTTGAAAAACAAATGATAGTCCCACCAAGCGCCAACAAGATGGAATGGTATGTCGCTGCAGAATGCTGTGGTTGTCACACCCTGATCTGTGTCACCTGCCCTTGTGCTTGTCTCCACCCACCTCCATGTGTCGCCCATCTTCCCCACTTATCCCCTGGGTATTTATACCTGTGTTTTCTGTCTGTCTGTGCCAGTTCGTCTTGTTTGTTCAAGCCTACCAACGTTTTGTGTCTCAGCTGCTCCTCTTTCCAGTTTATCTTTTCTCGCCCTCCTGGTTTTGACCCTTGCCTGTCCTGTCTCCGAGCCCGCCTGCCTGCCCCTCTGCCTGTCCCTGACCCTGAGCCTGCCTGCCGTCCTGTACCTTTGCTCCTACTCTGGATTATCGACCCCTGCCTGCCTTGACCTGTCGTTTGCCTGCCCCTGTTGTTACAATAAACATTGTTACTTCACACACAGTCTGCACTTAGGTCTACCTTGATACCTGATAGTGGTAGCTATGCTTGTTAAGTGTGCCTTGAAATAATCCAAATAAAGAAAAACCCTAGAATGAGTAGGTGTGTCCAAACTTTGGACTGGTACTGTAAGTCAATACTTTGTAGGTGCATATTTGGCAGTGATTACAGCTGAGACTTTCTGCCTTTTATAGCTTTCCACACCTGGATTGTGCAACATTATTATTGAAAATATTCTTCAAGCTCTGTCATATTGGTTGTTGATCATTGCTAGACAACATTGTCAGGTCTCGCCATAGATTTTCAAGTAGATTTAAGTCAAAACTGTAACTTAGCAACTCAGGAACATTCACTGTCATCTTGGTAAGCAATTCTAGTGTAGATTTGGCCTTGTGTTTTAGGTTATTGTCCTGGTGAAAGGTGAATTCATCTCCCACTGTCTGGTGGAAAGCAGACTGAACCAGGTTTTCCTCTAGGATTTTGCCTGTGCATAGCTCCATTCCGTTTAGTTTTTATCATGAAAAACTCCCCAGTCCTTAACGATTACAAGCATACCTATTAGATGATAGATGATGCAGCCACCACTATTCTTGAAAATATGGGGAGTGGTACTCAATAATGTGTTGTATTGGATTTGCCCCAAACATAACAACTTGTATTCAGGACAAAAAGTTAATTGTTTGCCACATTTTTTTGCAGTATTACTTTAGTGCCTTGTTGCAAACAGGATGCATGTTTTGGAATATTTGTTTTATTCTGTACATGTTTCCTTCTTTTCACTCTGTCAATTAGGTTAGTATTGTTGAGTAACTACAATGTTGTTGATCCATCCTCAGTTTTCTCCTACCACATCCATTAAACTCTAAGTATTTTAAAGTCACCATTGGCCTCATGGTGAAATCCCTGAGCGGTTTCTTTCCTCTCTGGCAACTGAGTTAGTCTACTGCATCTTTATGTAATACATGTATCACTAGCCACTTTAACTATGCCACTTTGTTTACATACTCATCTCATATGTATATACTGTACTCGATACCATCTACTGTATCTTGCCTATGCCGCTCTGTACCATCACTCATTCATATATCTTTATGTACATATTCTTTATCCCCCTACACTTGTGTGTATAAGACAGTAGTTTTGGAAATGTTAGTTAGATTACTTGTTGGTTATTACTGCATTGTCGGAACTAGAAGCACAAGCATTTCGCTACACTCGCATTAACATCTGCTAACCATGTGTATGTGACAAATAAAATTTGATTTGATTGATTTGATTTTGGAAGGACGCCTGTATCTTTGTAGTGACTGAGTGTATTGATACACCATCCAAAGTGTAATTACTAACTTCACCATGCTCAAAGGGATACTCAATGTCTACCAATAAGTGCCCTTTGCCAGGCATTGTAAAACCACTCTGGTCTTTTTGGTTGACTCTGTATTCGAAATTCATTACTCGACTGAGGATCCTTACAGATAATTGTATGTGTGGGGTACAGAGATGAGGTAGTCATTAAACAATCATGTTAAACACTATTAGTGCACACAGAGTGAGTCTATGCAACTTATTATGTGACTTGTTAAGCACAATTTTACTCCTGAACTTATTTAGGCTTACCATAACAAAGGGGTTGAATGCTTATTGACTCAAGACATTTCAACTTTTCATTTTTAATTACTTTGTAAAAATATCTAAAAAACATAATTCCACTTTGACATTATGTGGTATTGTCTGTAGGCCAGTGACAAAAATCTCAATTGAATCCATTTTAAATTCAGGCTGTAACATGACAAAATGCGGAAAAAGTCAAGGGGTGTGAATACTTTCTGAAGGAACTGTAAATGCACGTCAATGCAGCAACCGTAAATTGGTCACTTGAGTTCCCTGCTCACATTTTGTAATCGGGGTAATAAATAATAACCTTTTGACTTCTGACAAATTGTGCATGAATAATAGCATTACCAAATGCATATGCTTATGTCGAGTAATACTGCTCAACAGTAATTTGTTATGGTCACTTAAAATACAGTCCAGGGAGTATCAATCAAGTAAGAATCATGCCAAATCCAGCAAATACCAACTCACTACAAAGCCTGGGTTTTAGTGGAGGAAAGCGAATGATTGAGGCAGCGTTCTCAAGGCCCTGTCATGAAAGCCATCGAAGCAGAACAAAAATATGAGTCAAGTGAAATATTACAGCCACAATGCTATTTTTTTCCCCCTTTGACGTAAAATTACATTTAACAGAGACTATGAAGCCTTCAATGGATTGGATGGGAACTCAAAAGGACACGGGTGAGTATGGGAAGCACATGGCATATGAAGAAAATTCTGTGAAACTGATTGAAAAAGAATCTGTTTTGTTCCCTCAACATTATGGACAGCTTGAGTCAAAATGTGTGTTCCATTGGCTCTGGACCTTCGTAGACTCTGTGCCTTTATGACTGGGTTCCACTGGATGCTTGAAAGGGCAGAACTATGTCCCCTTTGAAACATCCAGTTCTCATTGCTACGGACAATACATCTATTGTCTGCTTCACCACCAAAGACTGAATCCTTCTGGTTAAAGTCTGATGAAGTTAGTGCGCGCACATCCAGACAATTTCACAGGTGCAATTTCACAGCTTCTAAATCTGGCGAAGACGGTTGAAAAGCTACACAGTGTAACTATATTTTTTCATTTTTTCCTATGAAATCGGACACTTGCCATGTGCCTGCAACATGCTCATCTTGACAGGGACTGGCAGTTCATGAGAACACTTGCTTACAAAGTCCCATAATAGGCTCCCTGTCCAATGGCTCCAAAGAGTGGATGTCGTGATGACTCTTCTCTTAACCGGCTGTTTCCATAGAGCAGTGAAATCCGGGGTACAGCAGCTGTGCATGCACTACCACAGACAGCTGGCTGAGACCCAGCTTTCACATCCACCAGGTTGCACACACACACACACACACACACACACACACACACACACACACACACACACACACACACACACACACACACACACACACACACACACACCAAGGCTAGATGACACACTCGCCGCCCAGCGCATTACGGCATGACGACAACCTGGAAGAGCTCACTCTAGAGGAGTCGCAAACCTGAAACAACAACGACGCGCTGGTTTCAATTAACACAACGGCCCTGGGAGCGAACGCTGTCTGAAACAACTGTGTCGATAGAGTGGGGGGGAGACCTCCCAACCCCAGATGATGTAATTTCTTTCCCTCAGAAGCATATGCTTTCTGGGTAAAGACGGGAAAGGCATGTGGTTCTTGCCACAACAGTAAGTGGGCTGACTTCTGCAACTGTGGCTTGCCTATCCAGGGATAACATTGCCTCCCGAGCACTGATCCTGGGGTGCTTTGCTTCAACAGTCTAGAGACGAGGCTGTGAATAGCACCTTGTTCATTGAACTTTTTTTGCCATTCAAAGCACATTGGAGTTTTGCAATGGGTATGTGAACAGTGAATGTGTACGGCTCCAACTGCTGATGGTTCCAGGAATAAATAACAGGTTACAAATCTCTAGTCACTGCATTTCCATATCTCCCTCTTCCTCTAATGCTTTATACCTATATACTGTATGCTGTTTGGCAGACACCTTTCTCCAAAGAGAATAACAGTAGTGCTTGCATATTTTTTCATATGGGTGGCCCCAGCGGGAATTGAACCCATGATCCTGGCAATGCCACCGCCATATGAAAACCCTTTAAATAACCATTTTTGGTTCCAGGTAGAACTCTTTACACAGGGGATTCAACATGGAACCCAAAAGAGTTCTACCTGGAACCAAAAATGGTTCTTCTATAGAACAGCCTCCTGAGCATGACAGGACCCCTCTCCCATCTCTTGCTGCCAGGTCCTTCACCTGAAGCTGCAACAAGGCTACACTGGAGAATTCCAGACCAACATTTTATACCTTTCAACATTTTGATTCAGCAATTATAACTGAAAAAATGTTTTTTTTATGACTAGCACTCATTTTCTTCACCAAAATCAACAGATCATGTCATATATGAAGGACATGATATCTGATTGCCATGGTTGAGTTCCCATGCCAGTGGATTCCGCAGCCATGTGAATAACTGCAAAGATGGAGATGTTTGGTGACGGGGCCAGAAGCAGATGTTCAAGAATCATGGCTGAATCCTAATTTGTAACGGGTGCTTGAGATTCACGCAAATCTCCCAATGACAGTTTTACATGATTTACTGTAGGTGAATGTTAAGTGAAGCTATTTGTGTGTGTGTGTGTGTGTGTGTGTGTGTGTGTGTGTGTGTGTGTGTGTGATAGAGCTGAGCTTCCTGCCCTGAAACAGCCAATCCCAGGGGATCCTAGTCTGCCCTGTGAAGGCATCCACTCTAACAGGGGAGAGGTAGAAAGAGAGAGAGTTTGGGTAGGGGGGTTTGGTGCATTAACAACAGCTGGAGCGGATGACCTTGGTTCCCCTGAAACCAAAACAAGGCTCTCAGTAGAACAGACCAGTAGGGCCAGGGGGTTCACTTTCCCGAGGGTCGCCCCACTCCACAACCGTCTGGCTCTGTTTACCCATTCACAGGGAAAGCACTTCCAGTCAGGGAGAGGCCCCTCTCCAGACAGTATGTGGAGGGGTGTGTGTATGTGTGAATGTACTTGTGTGTGTCATTGCCATAGAGATTGATAGAGGACTCTTCATTGTATCTGTCTCATTATGGCGTTTGTGACTGCACGGGCAACGCCATTGAGGCCATCTCCATTTTGAAGTAAGTCGTCCATTTTCTTCTTCTACTCCTTCTATGAGTTGGTAAACAAACTGAAAGGGTGCATATAAAGCCAAGGTTGGCGATTGACGGCAACCTGTTATGGAATGTTTATTCACAAGTATTATTCATTGGTTGATCCCTCTTGATGACCTGGATGGAATTATGTGCTCCTTCCTTAACCCATAGGAAGTCCCACCCAGTTGACTACTTCAAAATGGTGAATGTCCTCAATGGCGCTGCCCATGCTAAAAAGAAGCTTTTGGGCCCTAGAGTCCTCTATCATTCTCTATGGTCACCGCACAATGCCTCACAAATATGACAACAACATACTGTTTTTGGTACAATTGAAGGATAGAGTGCAGCATCATAATCAGGTAGCCACTGGAACATCAAGATATAAAAGATAGATAGCAGTGCATACAGACAGAAACAAGTAAACATGTCGTCCCCCACGAATGATACAGCGCCATTAACAATCATTTCACATCTTCATGACATATGCTTTCCTTCAGTAAGTTGACTCCTCAGAGCACAGAGGAGGGTCATCAATCCTATGTTCAACATAGCTACAGTCTGAACTGGGGAGCAGAGCCATGTTCTCTGTATCAGACACCAGTCATAAATCTGAATCCTCATATCGGTGACACGAGAACAGAGAAAACACAATGTCTTGGTCCATTAAGTTACAATAAGGAACCTTTTCCCAAGAAGAAGCCGAACAGTGAGTCCAACCAAGAGGGAGGACCAGTAAGTATAATCTGTCATTTAGAGCCAAGTTGAGCTTTTGATTCAGTGACTATCCCTATCTATTGTCTTCCATACACCACAGTCAGGAGATTCAATAAACAAAACAAAACAAACCACAAAAACAAAATGCCAAGCCAAGAATACAGAGCATGAGAGGGTGATGATCAGCCATTGTTTTTCAGCCTGGGGCGGCAGGTAGCCTAGTGGTTAGAGTGTTGGACTAGTAACCAAAAGGTTGCAAATTCAAATCCCAGAGCTGACCAGGTAAAAATCTGTAATTCTGCCCCTGAACAAGGCAGTTAACCCACTGTTCCTAGGCTGTCATTGAAAACAAACATTTGTTCTTAACTGGCTTGCCTAGTAAAATAATTGCTTTTCAGTCTGTGATTTTGATGTCATTCATAGCAGGGAGTTTAGGATGAATGGGTACACAATGGGACTACAGTTTTGACTGCAGTGCCCTTGTGTCATTTCTACCTCCAGCTCACCAGTTCTCTGAGTGTGAAAGAAGGAAAGAAAGACACAGACAGACAGACAGACAGACAGACAGACAGACAGACAGACAGACAGACAGACAGACAGACAGACAGACAGACAGACAGACAGACAGACAGACAGACAGAGACAGACAGACAGACAACACAGGTAGAGTACTCACCCTCTCTGCAGTTGTCGCCCATAAAGCCTGGGCAGCACCTCCACTCCAACGCCGTCACCTGGCGATACGTTAGCATGTATGTGGGCCGGACAATGGTCCTGTAACTGAAAGCAGAGCATAGTCACTAACTGGGGCAGATGTTCACTTCACGGATATAATTAGAGGCCTTTACAATGATTTCAGTAACATTAACAGCAGACAAAAGAGAGAATACATGGACCTCTTTACACGGGAATAACTAAATCAAAAGATGTTGAACCTGTCTATAACATAGGGATAAAATAACAATGCCGATCCAAGCTTAACACTATGACCGAATACAGGGAACCCACTAAAGTAGTCTTTCTGGATGGATCCCAAAGACATAAAATAACCAAACAGTTGCAAATCACACACATCTATATAATACATGGCTATGGTCTTACATTAGTGTCTGTTCTAGGAGCAATGGCAGACCTGGGAATACTGGAATGGGAAAAATCATATTCATATGCCTTAATGGTGGATGACTTGTTGCTCTGTGTGGTGGTCGAGGGAGTAAATCTGCCTTCTTCAATCAACAAACAAATAATATTTCCATGAGGCTTAATAATCAGTCATTAGACTGTCTGCAGTCAAAGCTGGATGACATTAAGGACTCTTTAGGCTACAAATATACAAACACCATAATCATGACCCCTGTGCAACGTCTGGCCAGACTCTTGGCCAGCTGAACTGAAACCAGAATCAATGACCTGCTCTTTTCCATCAAGATGGCTTTGTCTTCAGGATATGTAGAATTATGATTCAGAATACACTGTCAGCAAAGGCCACCAAAATGTATAATGGCACTTGACCCATAGCTGTCCTAAAGAGAACCAAGGGAAACCTGGAAATGGTAGCCATTCCCTCAAAGCGTTTGGCTCAGCAAGATGGCTGTAAGCTACTGCAACCCATTAGGATGTATATCTATACAGTTCTTTGATGGTGTATTGACATTGTGGGGCTACTGCACATGATCTTTTTAATTACATGCAGTGATTTGAGTAAATTATCCCTCAAAACGAGATGGTCGCAGTGCAACTCTGAAACCAGAACTTCTCATGTCTGAAGTTGTATTTTCCACTGCATGAAGGGCCTGTTGGAGTGAGTGAGTGAACTGTGCCGACCATACCTGATGAGGTTAGAACAGGGTCCCGGCCACCGGCAACTCTGAAACATACGCTGTACCAGCTTCTCTGTCCCGTTGTGCACCTGGCATGACACAGTCTTCGACACTGTGTACTGACACCAGTTCCTACCAAAGGAGACCATAGGGAGGCAAAGGTTTAGTGCGTGTGTATGTGTTTAAGTGTGTTTTAGTTTTAGTGCACGCGTGCGTGTGTGTGTGTGTGTGTGTGTGTGTGTGTGTGTGCGTGTGTGTGCGTGTGTGTGTGTGTGCGTGCATGGTATCTGGGAGATGGTGATCAAAATACAAGGCAGTCAAAAACATTTTTCCGTTTAACTTTGAATAATAAACCAAACATTTTTTTCCTATTCATCATTATTAAGGACAACTCTCTGGGCAGTCTGCTTTTGTCAATTGAGAAGTTTGGTGTATCAAGCCAAATCTAGACAATAAAAGGATGTGGGGATGTGAAATTGGAAATAAAGTTGTTTATAGTGTCATAAACTGGAGCTGAGAGGCAATTCACATACTAAGAGAGAGTATTCAATTTGGCAGCAATGTGCAACTTGAACGTCTGCTCCATTCATCCATTCCAATCCAAACCCAGAACCACATCTTAATACTTTCTTCCATTATTGCCAGTACTTCACTTCGTTATTCTTAGCGGGCAAGAAAATAGTTGTACCAGTTATACTTTTGTTTAAAGTCAACGCACAAGCTCATGCATTGTAGCATACAACTTCAACAGGGTTGATAACTATGTAAAAAGGTATATTTCTACACATCAGTAGCTGTTTAACATTGAACAACAACTTGAACTCATAATCACTTCTCTGATGAATATTTGCTTGAGGTCCACTTACCTGCGAGCCGCATTGGTGCCTGCAGGGGGTCCAGCGGTGTGTTCAGTGTGGATGCGTTGCAATGTCACACCTGGAAACTGATAGATAAACCCGGTCCCTCGTGACAGACTGGGTGAAAACATCCAAATACAGAGAATGCTAAAAATGATTGAACCTGTCATTGTCCGAGAATTTAGGTTTCTGTTCGAGTGAGAGGTTGAACACTACCTGTATTTTGAAGTGGACAAAGTTTGGAGACGTGCGTCTCGGAAGTCAAAGCCGCCGCGCACAAATATATCGTCCTAATATATCGTTAAAGTAAACGAATACCATATACATTTGCAACGTCGTGAGACATTCTGGAACCTACTGTTCTCCCAGTCACCGCCTTTGTCGTGTTGCTAGGCTTCTGCCTTCCAAGTCTGGAGGGATTGTCTGTCTGCAGCAGCGTCTGAGCGCTATACGCACTGTAGTTTGGGAAGCTCGACTCAGTCGTTTTTGCGCATGGTTTATTATTACCGCTGAGGAATGTGGAAGGGATAAAGTTCACCACCATCAACAGAATAGATGGTGGTGGGCTAGATATTAGGTTTACATGTATGGAATAGGAAGACATCAAACGTTATCCATACATCATTTACGAGGCACCAACATTAAAACATAGGCCACTGAAGTGCATACATTCACAGGTTCAAATCAAATGGTGATGCAAATCATATCGATTTCATTGGTCAAAAAGTGTAAAAAGTAGCAATTAATCTGAAGAAAACAACTAGTATTCATCAATAGCTCTTTGGCTCTGATATGTCACCAGGAGCTAGTTGCCTACATGCAAGAGTGCGTTAGACATTGTTACATAGCAGCTTACTTACAACTAAACTAACTCTCTCTTGATCTCACATGATCAGAATTTAAGAATCATTTTAATGAAGAGGAGGTCCCTGTAACAGTCCCTTTGTCACATCATCAGCACATCAAGGAATTGCCGCAAATGCAAAAACAGTGCCATATGTGGTATTTTATGAAATAATTATACAAAAGGTCTTTATGAATGCAATAGTCTACTAAAGAGTCCAGAGACTTCATCTCCAACAACAACAACTTGTCTGAGAGAAAACATACAAACATAATTTATTTGTGCAACAATGACACATGCCACATATAACTCACAGATTGGCTATGCCATACAGACTTAATACTGTCTAAAACAAAACAAACACATTACCAATAAAAGCATTGGTTCACTGGATGAAGTAGGATTAGGAATACTTATTTAATAATAATGTATGAACATAAAAAATATGAGCTTTGTTATTGCTTAGTCTGAGTATATCCATTGCACAGTACCTTCGCCAACCACTTTAATCAGTTAGTTAGCACCCTCTTGTGGTCACAGTATATTATTGCCTCTGTGGTGAGTTCCCAAACAGCCTGCCCACTCCAGCTCTGTGTTCCACATCCCCTCTCCAGTCACCTGCACTTTCTCTGGATCAAATCTCCAGTAGTGCCGCTCCTTGAAGAAGTACACTTGTCCATCAGGGTGGCTGACGGCTCCGTTGGTCCCCCGGGGGACACCCCTCCAGTCGTCCAGACTGCGGGGGTAGTATGGCTCGGGCCTCAGGGTCCCCAGGTTGAGCACAAAGTAGAGCTGGCCCTTGAACACCACCAGGTGGCCCAGGCGGGGGTAGTAGAAGGCCTGGTCAGGGTGTCCAGGGAGGCCCAGCTCACTGCTCCTCAGGGGGAAGCCCGGGTCCACACCACTGCTGGAGTAACGCCACACTCGCCTACCTGGGGTAAGAAATGCAAGGAGGAAGGTGCTGGTAGTGTGAGATGTGAAATTACAATGTAGCAACACATATATGAGGACACAAACTGAAAAAGCAGTCTGTGTGAAACATTTCTGCGATAATCTGCCTGAACTATAACCCCGACTATGATACAGGACAGTTGTTACTATAACAAGAACAAATCATTTCAGGTACGTTTATTGCTGGGTAACTCGTGTCTTCATTTTCACACTACCTTTGAAAAAGTAGAACTTATTGTCCATCTGAGAGTAAGCAGCTGCCTCAATGGCGAGGGGTAGTCCTGGCCAGCGGTTCTGCAGAGGTAGAGGGGAGCTGGTCTTGCCTGCAGGAGACACAGTCCAGAACAGCCCCCCACGGAATACTAGGCTGGTACCATCTTGGTCTGCAAGGTAATATAAAATGAATTATTTTCAGGAATCAGAGTATATCACCATCTTCAGAAGTCAATGAAGAATTCTCAACCTACTGTTTATGTAATTTGCAAAGAGATTGATTACCTTGTGTCCCAAAACAATCATAGACCAAAATCCACTAGATGGCGCTGTTTACTTGTCATATTTGTCTTGTTCGAAACCTCAAATCTTATCCAAAACTTGCTTCTAGCCTCAAATATGCTAGGTAAGTACAACTTCCAGTCTGGTGACAAAGAGCCATTCATTTCAACGGGGCCTATTTTTTTGTGCCTTTCTAGCATGATCAGATAGTGACCACCAATCAAGTCCTACCCATGGTGAGAGCATCAAAGAATCCCCTGCAGTATGGAGGTGGGGTGGAATCAGGCTTCCAAGTACCACCTTCAGACAGCTCCCAGTCCCGTAGAGCAGAGCTGAACACCTGACCAGGCAACTGGATTACCTGACCGCTCTCTGGCTTCCCTATGGAGAACATTCAATGACAAAAAGAACAGTAGCTTCAGTAATGTACAAGCTTTTCTGACTATACATAATATACATGCATATTCTTCTATGTTACTACAATAGACCAGGTGCATCTGCAAAAAGCTTGACTGATTGATGTATTTCTGACTGTACATTTACAAGTGGAGTACCATTAAAGCTTTCTGCTATGGACAAGTATCCACTGGGCACAGATGTCAGTTCATGATTTACATTGGTTGTGTTGTCAACTAATGTGAATTCAACGTGAAATCAACATAAAATGTCACCATGTCATTGGATTTAGGCTAAAAGCTGGGTAAAAAATGACCAAATTCCCTTATGTTGATGACTTTCTTTTCAAATCAAATCATTTCCCCACGTTGATTCACCGTCATCACATTACATTTTTGGGTTGAAATGACGTAGAAACAATGTTGATTCAACCAGTTTTTGCCTAGTGGGTGCAGATAAGACCTATATGCCTGTTTCACAGCAAGTTTGAGAGGTTACATACACAAAAGACACTAATTGTCAGATTTGGCACGCCATAACATTGCAGAATGGAAAACCCAATGCATCACAGATGAGTGCTGAGATACTGACAGCTGAGCTGCCTTTAAATTTACTGTATTCCAATGCCAAAAGAAGTAAAGAGAGCCAAATGATTTTACAATGCCACTGACTCGCAGACACGTCTCCTTTGATTTGTCTCCAGATGTTGCCCACCCGTTCTGTTTGGAAAACGTTGAGCAAACATTTGTGTAAAGGTCTGATAAAATCGGCATCCCTAAGGAGAGCAAGACAAAACATGGAGAGATAGTTTGTCTGGCTTCTCCCTGTTATACTGTCTAAATGGAAACGTTGATGTGCGAGGAAGTTGCTTGTTTACTTTGGTGTGACCTTGAGAGGATGGGAAAAAACACTGATCAACACTGTCTCCAGCTGCCGGAAGTCTGGCTCTGGGATATAGTGATCTTTGGACATCCCTCTGGGTACAGCATTAGAGCGGTTGGATGGAAAAATGTACATTTAAACAGTAGCCTATGCTACCGTGTGTGATTCCCTGTAATGAATGCACCAGCTTAAGATACACATTTAATATGAAAAGATTCCCTCCTTTAGCTTTCTCAGTTGATGCTTCATATATCACAGGGTGGTCGGGACTGTCGGACACTATGATGTCATGGTGACTGAGAGCACAGCAGATGGTGATGGGTTAAAGAAACGGATGCTGATCTCTAGTCAGATCTGTGGACTAAGTTCAGCGTGAGGTCTCAATGTCATTATATCATCATCTCATCACCCTTGTGTAACCTTGTTCCCTCCTCTACCTGACCACTGACTATTGCCTCCATATGTTCTCGCTCCTCTTCTTCAAGTTCTTCTTCCACTTCAGTGTAACTTTGCTTTGGACTAGGGCCATTTTCTTTGTATAGCAGTAGTTGTCATGTAAAGTGACTGGTTAAAAATAATGTTCAAATTCAAATTGAATTTCAAATAACTTTAATGTTCCTCTCTCAGAGTGGAGTAGGCCTACACACCATAGAGCTGCTGTACAGCAGTGATGTCATCCCAGCTCAGCACCGTGGCTTTCCCCAGCTTCTTGTAGTAGGGACATGAGAGCGTGGCGCACAGGAGAGTGCTCCAAGCCCAGCGTGTGGCCCACCTCGTGGGCAATGACCATGAACAGGTTGTGGCCCTTGTAGCCGTTCAGTGTCCAGCGCTCTGCCATGTCAAAGTGGGCCTCCCCTCGGCATGGGAAGAAGGCATGTGCTAGGGCACCTCCTGGGGGTAAAAACAAAAACATACAGAGGGTTCAGGGGTGGAAGAGAAGCTTCCCAAAACAACCCCTTGCCATACCCCTTCAAACTGTGCAAATCTGAAGGAGCCAGGCAGGTATAAGAAATATGGTAGAAGCTTCTCGACTCTCATTTTCAGGCTAGGTGGAACCATCAACATGTTTCTTATGATTATCTGGTCCGTTAAAATCTGGAAACACTAAAGCGGTAGATGCTAGTGGCTGTTCTCAGACCAGGCAAGAGGGATCTGTAAGCATGTGAACATTGTGACAGCTGAGGCGAGATCTTTCACAGCTGAACCCAATTGATCTTTGGAAATTGCCCTGTTTGAAAATGCATTCTCCCTTCCTTTAGGTAAACTATGAACTGACAGGAATCAGTCAAAATGTCAAACCACTACTAAAAGTGATACTGCTCTGCTCCCCACCTGGACCATCAAAGGCGTTGCCCATGCCGTCGTTGTGGTCCCCCTCGTAGAAGGCCAGCCGGATGTCAGCTGACCCCTGGGTGACCTCTCTGAAGGCCAGGGCCGAAACGTTACTCCACAGCTGGAAAGCGGTGCGTACGGCTAGGGCCACCTGACCCCGAGGGAGGTGGCCAGGCCAGTTCACCACCTGGTAGGTCAGGTGACGCTTGTGCCACCTCTCACCTGCAGGGAGATGAGATAGTGGACTGATGAATATAGAGGAGCAAGGGGGACTCATGACCAAGAAGTGAGATATTATATGAACGTTGAAAAAGAGTAGTTATGGTAAATGAGTCACTAGCACCCACTTTTGGGAGCACTGTTGTGCTGGGTAAGATTCAGATTGTCATTCATGCAGCTGGGAGAGAGGAGTATAAGGGGGAGGGAGAAGGAGACAGAGAGAGATAGAAAGAGGGAGAGGGAAAGAGAAGAGAGAGAGGGACGTTTGCAAATCACAGTAATGGGGATGTGAGTGTTTATTTTTTAACAATAAGGGTGAATCCTTTGGCGAAGTGCAGAGAGAGTAATGTTTATTACATTACTCGTGGTTACAGCAGTGACACAACTTTTAAAAATGTTATCAACTAATTCAGAAGAGCTCTTGCTGTGTAGGATTGGTAGGAGTGCTTGTCTAAGGCAATAAATCAATTATTTTAGTGTCAAAACAACTCCATGCATCTTTGCAATAAAAATAACCTTGTCAATTGACTGCAGCAGATTATTCTTCAATAAGACACATTCACTAAGCAAGGCCACCTCACACGTGTCTGGATAAACGCTGGTTTTTAACAGAGGCACAGACCAGTGGGAAGAGATGGTCTTCTTCACCTGTATGAGCTTAGAGCCAAAGTGTGACGAACACATTTCAAGAGCATGTGTGAAATCGCATAGAGAAGAAAACGCTACAAGGTTGAACCTTTTTGCTAGCACTCCTTGAAAGAAAATGTATCGAGAACAACTCCACAGGACACAAAAAAAAACTCTCAGATCTCAATGTTTACAGTGTGTTCCAGCATGCCTCATTGGTGAGACTAGATGAGCTAAGACTGTTCCAGCATGCCTCATTGGTAAGACGAGATGAGCTAAGACTGTTCCAGAAAGCCTCATTGGTGAGACTAGATGAGCTAAGACTGTTCCAGCAAGCCTCATTGGTGAGACTAGATGAGCTAAGACTGTTCCAGCATGCCTCATTGGTGAGACGAGATGAGCTGTTGGTTCAATCGTTTGCGTCTCTCTGGTACTCGACCAACGAGCCAGTAAGAGCCAGCCCCTGCCTTGACTTCTGCTGGCTGCCTTCACTACTGTACTGTAGATGGACAGATACATATAACTATTCTCCTGTACCTCACTTACATTTGAAAGAATGCCATGTTCTTCCACTTAAAATTCTGTAAAGTTTCATTTGGGACTAAAACTGCCTCTTTGCAGAAACTGTCCTTCAATATCCTGTCCGTGTGTGTAACCCATATTGATGGGATTTCTCTGAAATAGGATTGCTCCAGAGGATCCTGAGCCGTCCTTCCATGGACTCTCCCCCAGCGTCTTTGCACAGGGAGCAGGTGGCAGCTGTCAGGTACAAACTTGCAGCTGGAAAAGTGGGCAGTACGACGCCTGCGTCTGCATTCTTATAGTATTATCCAATCACTTCAGGGGCTGTGTGGAATTACATACTTTTCTCCATCCAGACCACAAACATCAGCACCCGAATACCCCAAAACAGCTCCATTTACCACTGAGCATGTAGGCCTATCTATCACACAGTGGAGATGTGTTGGGCAGTCTCCATATGGCCCTCGGAACATTAAAAACTGTTGTATATCTTAATAATTTAGGCAGTGGTTCTCACAGACTAAAAGGGACTGGGGAGCTCCTTTAAGATGAAATAGGATGTGTGTGCTTCCCACACACAAGTAGAGATTGGAGAATTCCCTGAAGATATTTCAATGGCAGTGTGTGTAGATAGCCTACATACAGATGTAGGACATTATTTTTTTTACCCTGTTGCAGAACATTCCTGCAATGCAGGAAATCTCAAACTTGTAGTGTATTTGAGGTTTAAAAAGGCTTCTAAAGTTTATAAATTGAACTTGAACTTTCAGACTTGTAAATTAATCAAACCCTACAAAAATGTCCATTCATTATAACCACATAATAATTCACATGTCCTGTCGCTGCTGGATTATTTTCCTGCTGTAGCAAACTGGCTCAAATTATGATCCTACATCTGTACTATGCTGGCTCTGATTTACAGCAGTGGAGCCTCCTCAGAGGAGGAAGGGGAGGACCATCCTCATCAGTGAATTTCACGAAAATAAAATAGTGAAACATTGAAAAAACTATCCATTTTAGATAGCTAGCTTTTTCAAGCAGACATTTGCTTCCTGCAACACAAACTCAAAAAAATTCTGGGACACTGTAAAGTCCATGGAGAATAAGAACACCTCCTCCCAGCTGCCCACTGCACTGACGATAGGAAGCATTTCAATAAGCATTTTTCTACGGCTGGCCATGCTTCAACAGCACTGCACCCCCCACAGCAACTCGCCCAACCCTTCCCCATTTCTCCTTCTCCCAAATCCAGTCAGCTGATGTTCTGAAAGAGCGGCAAAATCTGGACCCCTACAAATCAGCCGGGCTAGACAATCTGGATCCTTTCTTTCTAAAATGATCTGCCCAAAATTGTTGCCACCCCTATTACTAGCCTGTTCAAACTCTCTTTCGTGTCATCTGAGATTCCCAAAGATTGGAAAGCAGCTGCGGTCATCCCCCTCTTCAAAGGGGGGGACACTCTTGACCCAAACTGCTACAGACCTATATCTATCCTACCCTGCCTTTCTAAGGTCTTCGAAAGCCAAGTCAACAAGTCAATTACCGACCATTTCGAATCCCACCGCACCTTCTCCGCTATGCAATCTGGTTTCAGAGCTGGTCATGGGTGCACCCCAGCCACGCTCAAGGTCCTAAATGATATCTTAACCGCCATCAATAAGAAACAATACTGTGAAGCCGTATTCATTGACCTGGCCAAGGCTTTCGACTCTGTCAATCACCATATCCTCATCGGCAGACTCGACAGCCTTGGTTTCTCAAATGATTGCCTCACCTGGTTCACCAACTACTTCTCTGTTAGAGTTCAGTGTGTCAAATCGGAGGGTCTGTTGTCCGGGCCTCTGGCAGTCTCTATGGGGGTGCCACAGGGTTCAATTCTTGGACTGACTCTCTTCTCTGTATACATCAATGATGTCGCTCTTGCTGCTGGTGAGTCTCTGATCCACCTCTACGCAGACGACACCATTCTGTTTACTTCTGGCCCTTCTTTGGACACTGTGTTAACAACCCTCCAGGTGAGCTTCAATGCCATACAACTCTCCTTCCGTGGCCTTTAATTGCTCTTAAATACAAGTAAAACTAAATGCATGCTCTTCAACCAATCGCTGCCTGCACCTGCCCAACATCACTACTCTGGACGGCTCTGACTTAGAATATGTGGACAACTACAAATACCTAGGTGTCTGGTTAGACTGTAAACTCTCCTTCCAGACTCACATCAAACATATCCAATTCAAAGTTAAATCTAGAATTGGCTTCCTATTTCGCAACAAAGCATCCTTCACTCATGCTGCCAAACATACCCTTGTAAAACTGACCATCCTACCAATCCTCGACTTCGGCGATGTCATTTACAAAATAGCCTCCAATACCCTACTCAATAAATTGGATGCAGTCTATCACAGTGCCATTCGTTTTGTCACCAAAGCCCCATATACTTGTCACGTTCTGACCTTAGTTCCTTTGTTTTGTCTTTTGTTTTAGTATGGTCAGGGCGTGAGTTGGGTGGGTTGTCTATCTTAGTTTGTCTATGATTTTCTATTTCTGTGTTTGGCCTGGTATGGTTCTCAATCAGAGGCAGCTGCCAATCGTTGTCCCTGATTGAGAACCATATTTAGTTAGCCTGTTTTCCATTGTGTTTTGTGGGTGGTTATTTTCTGTATAGTGTTGTACCTTACAGGACTGTTCGTTGGTTTTTTATTGTTTTGTTTTCAGTGCTCATTAAAATATTTAACATATGAACACTTACCACGCTGCACCTTGGTCCTCCTCTCCTTCCCCAGACGACATGCGTTACAATACTACCCACCACTGCGACCTGTATGCTCTCGTTGGCTGGCCCTCGCTTCATACTCGTCGCCAAACCCACTGGCTCCAGGTCATCTACAAGACCCTGCTAGGTAAAGTCCCCCCTTATCTCAGCTTGCTGGTCACCATAGCAGCACCCACCTGTAGCACGCGCTCCAGCAGGTATATCTCTCTGGTCACCCCCAAAACCAATTCTTCCTTTTCCTCTCTCCTTCCAGTTCTCTGCTGCCAATGACTGGAACGAAGTTCAAAAATCTCTAAAACTGGAAACACTTATCTCCCTCACTAGCTTTAAGCACCAGCTGTCAGAGCAGCTCACAGATTACTGCACCTGTACATAGCCCATCTAAAATTTAGCTCAAACAACTACCGCTTTCCCTACTGTATTTATTTATTTAGCTCCTTTGCACCCCATTATTTCTATCTCTACTTTGCACATTCTTCCACTGCAAATCTACCATTCCAGTGTTTTACTTGCTATATTGTATTTACTTTGCCACCATGGACTTTTTTTGCCTTTACCTCCTTTATCTCACCTCACTTGCTCACATTGTATATAGACTTTCTACTGTATTATTGACTGCATGTTTGTTTTACTCCATGTGTAACTCTGTTGTTGTATGTGTCGAACAGCTTTGCTTTATCTTGGCCAGGTCGCAATTGTAAATGACAACTTGCCTACCTGGTTAAATAAAGGTGAAATAAAAGATAAAACTATGCTATGTCCTGTCATTTCCGGTCACAACTTGCAGGCTTGTTTTCGAGTTGCTGTGCGTTTTGTTGCCAACCTATTTTGCTACCTGACAACTTTACGGTTTTCACTTTTTAATTACCGTTCATATATTTATTTATTTATTTTTCCCTCAACTTTTTCCCTCCGGACGCTTTATCTGGACACGATTCGTCAGGACCTCCAACAGCCGAAGCTAAGTAGTAACATTAACATGATGCCTTCTAATTGCAGCTGCTGTACTCTCCTTACGGCGAGGATAGCTGTGCTGCAAGCCCAGCTTCAGACGCAATCGTTAGGCAAGGGTAATTTCAGTGTAAGGAAAGGATGAAACAGCGTCTGTGTCACCAGTAAGTACAGATAGTAGTATAAATCCCCTGGCACAGTCGCCGCAGCCGGACAACTTTCTCACGGTTTCTGGAAGGAAATGCTGTAGGAACGCTCAACCGGTGTCGCTCATTCAGCCGACAAACTTTCAACCGGTTTTCCCCATTAAGCAGCGGGTCGGAGTCAGAGGCCGAGTCTTCTCTGGTCTCTACTCCTCCCGTTACGGGGTCTGAGACGCCGAAGCTTCCCACCATTAGCTCTGACTTATTGAAAACTCTAGTCATTGGCGACTCCATTACTCGCAGTATTAGACTTAAAGCGAATCATCCAGCGATCATACACTGTTTACCCGGGGGCAGGGCTACCGACGTTAAGGCTAATCTGAAGATGGTGCTGGCTAAAACTGGCGAGTGTAGAGAGTATAGAGATATTGTTATCCACGTCGGCACCAACGATGTTAGGATGAAACAGTCAGATCACCAAGCGCAACATAGCTTCTGCGTGCATATCAGCTAGAAAGATGTGTCTGCATCGAGTAATTGTCTCTGGCCCCCTCCCAGTTAGGGGGAGTGATGAGCTCTACAGCAGAGTCTCACAACTCAATCGCTGGTTGAAAACTGTTTTCTGCCCCTCCCAAAAGATAGAATTTGTAGATAAGTGGCCCTCTTTCTGGGACTCACCCACAAACAGGACCAAGCCTGACCTGCTGAGGAGTGACGGACTCCATCCTAGCTGGAGGGGTGCTCTCATCTTATCTACCAACATAGACAGGGCTCTAACTCCTCTAGCTCCACAATGAAATAGGGTGCAGGCCAGGCAGCAGGCTGCCAGCATAGTGGAGTCTGCCACTAGCACAGTCAGTGTAGTCAGCTCAGCTATCACCATTGAGACCGTGTCTGTGCCTCGACCTAGGTTGGGCAAAACGAAACATGGCGGTGTTCGCCTTAGCAATCTCACTAGGATAAAGACCACCTCCATTCCTGTCATTCCCTTCAAGACTCCCTCTGCCTACCCAAGGACGCCAGAGGACAAAAATCAGTTAACCACCTAACTGAGGATCTCAATTTAACCTTGCGCAATACCCTAGATGCAGTTGCACCCCTAAAAACTAAAAAAATGTCTCATAAGAAACTAGCTCCCTGGTACACAGAAAATACCCGAGCTCTGAAGCAAGCTTCCAGAAAATTGGAACGGAAATGGCGCCACACCAAACTGGAAGTCTTCCGACTAGCTTGGAAGGACGGTACCGCGCAGTACCGAAGAGCCCTTACTGCTGCTCGATCATCCTATTTTTCTAACTTAATTGAGGAAAATAAGAACAATCCGAAATTCCTTTTTGATACTGTCGCAAAGCTAACTAAAAAGCAGCATTCCCCAAGAGAGGATGACTTTCACTTTAGCAGTGATAAATTCATGAACTTCTTTGAGGAAAAGATTATGATTATTAGAAAGCAAATTATGGACTCCTCTTTAAACCTGCGTATTCCTCCAAACCTCAGTTGTCCTGAGTCTGCACAACTCTGCCAGGACCTAGGATCAAGAGAGACGCTCAAGTGTTTTAGTACTATATCTCTTGACACAATGATGAAAATAATCATGGCCTCTAAACCTTCAAGCTGCATACTGGACCCTATTCCAACTAAACTACTGAAAGAGCTGCTTCCTGTGCTTGGCCCTCCTATGTTGAACATAATAAACGGCTCTCTATCCACTGGATGTGTACCAAACTCACTAAAAGTGGCAGTAATAAAGCCTCTCTTGAAAAAGCCAAACCTTGACCCAGAAAATATAAAAAACTATCGGCCTATATCGAATCTTCCATTCCTCTCAAAATTTTTAGAGAAGGCTGTTGCGCAGCAACTCACTGCTTTCCTGAAGACAAACAATGTATACAAAATGCTTCAGTCTGGTTTTAGACCCCATCATAGCACTGAGACGGCACTTGTGAAGGTGGTAAATGACATTTTAATGGCATCGGACCGAGGCTCTGCATCTGTCCTCGTGCTCCTAGACCTTAGTGCTGCTTTTGATACCATCGATCACCACATTCTTTTGGAGAGATTGGAAACCCAAATTGGTCTACACGGACATGTTCTGGCCTGGTTTAGATCTTATCTGTCGGAAAGATATCAGTTTGTCTCTGTGAATGGTTTGTCCTCTGACAAATCAACTGTAAATTTCGGTGTTCCTCAAGGTTCCGTTTTAGGACCACTATTGTTTTCACTATATATTTTACCTCTTGGGGATGTTATTCAAAAACATAATGTAAACTTTCACTGCTATGCGGATGACACACAGCTGTACATTTCAATGAAACATGGTGAAGCCCCAAAATTGCCCTCGCTAGAAGCATGTGTTTCAGACATAAGGAAGTGGATGGCTGCAAACTTTCTACTATTAAACTCGGACAAAACAGAGATGCTTGTTCTAGGTCCCAAGAAACAAAGAGATCTTCTGTTGAATCTGACAATTAATCTTAATGGTTGTACAGTCGTCTCAAATAAAACTGTGAAGGACCTCTGCGTTACTCTGGACCCTGATCTCTCTTTTGAAGAACATATCAAGACCATTTTGAGGACAGCTTTTTTCCATCTACGTAACATTGCAAAAATCAAACTTTCTGTCCAAAAATGATGCAGAAAAATGAATCCATGCTTTTGTCACTTCTAGGTTAGACTACTGCAATGCTCTATTTTCCGGCTACCCGGATAAAGCACTAAATAAACTTCAGTTAGTGCTAAATACGGCTGCTAGAATCCTGACTAGAACCAAAAAATGTGATCATATTACTCCAGTGCTAGCGTCTCTTCACTGGCTTCCTGTCAAAGCAAGGGCTGATTTCAAGGTTTTACTGCTAACCTACAAAGCATTACATGGGCTTGCTCCTACCTATCTCTCTGATTTGGTCCTGCCGTACATACCTACACGTACGCTACGGTCACAAGACGCAGGCCTCCTAATTGTCCCTAGAATTTCTAAGCAAACAGCTGGAGGCAGGGCTTTCTCCTATAGAGCTCCATTTTTATGGAACGGTCTGCCTACCCATGTCAGAGACGCAAACTCGGTCGCAACCTTTAAGTCTTTACTGAAGACTCATCTCTTCAGTGGGTCATATGATTGAGTGTAGTCTGGCCCAGGAGTGGGAAGGTGAACGGAAAGGCTCTGGAGCAACGAACCGCCCTTGCTGTCTCTGCCTGGCCGGTTCCCCTCTTTCCACTGGGATTCTCTGCCTCTAACCCTATTACAGGGGCTGAGTCACTGGCTTACTGGGGCTCTCTCATGCCGTCCCTGGAGGGGGTGCGTCACCTGAGTGGGTTGATTCACTGTTGTGGTCATCCTGTCTGGGTTGGCGCCCCCCCCTTGGGTTGTGCCGTGGCGGAGATCTTTGTGGGCTATACTCAGCCTTGTCTCAGGATGGTAAGTTGGTGGTTGAAGATATCCCTCTAGTGGTGTGGGGGCTGTGCTTTGGCAAAGTGGGTGGGGTTATATCCTTCCTGTTTGGCCCTGTCCGGGGGTGTCCTCGGATGGGGCCACAGTGTCTCCTGACCCCTCCTGTCTCAGCCTCCAGTATTTATGCTGCAGTAGTTTATGTGTCGGGGGGCTGGGGTCAGTTTGTTATATCTGGAGTACTTCTCCTGTCCTATTCGGTGTCCTGTGTGAATCTAAGTGTGCGTTCTCTAATTCTCTCCTCTCTTTCTTTCTCTCTCTCGGAGGACCTGAGCCCTAGGACCATGCCCCAGGACTACCTGACATGATGACTCCTTGCTGTCCCCAGTCCACCTGGCCATGCTGCTGTTCCAGTTTCAACTGACCTGAGCCCTAGGACCATGCCCCAGGACTACCTGACATGATGACTCCTTGCTGTCCCCAGTCCACCTGGCCATGCTGCTGCTCCAGTTTCAACTTCCACCTGACTGTGCTGCTGCTCCAGTTTCACCTCACTTCCACCTCACTGTTCTGCCTTATTATTATTCGACCATGCTGGTCTTTTATGAACATTTGAACATCTTGTCCATGTTCTGTTATAATCTCCACCCGGCACAGCCAGAAGAGGACTGGCCACCCCACATAGCCTGGTTCCTCTCTAGGTTTCTTCCTAGGTTTTGGCCTTTCTAGGGAGTTTTTCCTAGCCACCGTGCTTCTACACCTGCATTGCTTGCTGTTTGGGGTTTTAGGCTGGGTTTCTGTACAGCACTTTGAGATATCAGCTGATGTACGAAGGGCAATATAAATAAATTTGATTTGATTTGCTAAATATATTCACGTCACCAAATAATTGAATAAAACACTGTTTTGCCATGAAGGTCAACAGTAGCCTTAACAACACTCTGTAGGGTAGCACCATGGCATTGCTGGAGGACAGCTAGCTTCTGTCCTCCTCTGGGTACATTGACTTCAATACAAAACCTAGGAGGCTCATGGTTCTCACCGCCTTCCATAGATTTACACAGAAATGATGACCAATTTCAGAGGACGTCCTCCAACCTATCAGAGCTCTTGCAGCATGAACTGACATGTTGTCCACCCAGTCAAAGGATCAGAGAATTAATCCAGCTTCCGAGTGGCGCAGCGGTCTAAGGCTCTGCATCTTAGTGTTAGAGGTGCCACTACAGTCCCTGGTTAGATTCCAGACTGTATCACGTCCGGCCATGATTGGGAGTCCAATAGGGCGGCGCACAATTGGCCCACGCTGTTAGGGTTTGGTCAGGGTAGGCTGTCATTGTAAATAAGAATTTGTTCTTAACTGACTGTCCTTGTTAAATAAAAAAATTAAAAACATTAAAAGCATAAGCTACATCTAGCTAGCACTCTAGTGCATAAAATGTGGTGAGTAGTTTACTCAAAGAGAGAGAAAGACAATGGAACAGTTTTGAACAAATTAATTTCTTCCAAAATTAAGGAGAAGCGAGAGAGAGAGAATGAAAGAGAGAGCTAGCTATATTTTGTAGTATATACTTTTTAAACTTTCACTTACTTAGCTAGCATCGAATGCAGCTACAGTAGCTAGTTTACCCTACTCAAACACCTGGTTCAAACAGAGAGAGATGCTATGTTAGCTAGCTGGCTATGGCTATCCAACACTGGAACTATTCCAAGTCAAGGTAAGCTTTAGGTTTTATAAATGTATTGCCACCAGGGCCTGCTGGTGTAACTGCTAAACTGCTTGCTGTTGACTGTACACTGTACTGCATGATTGTAGCGGGTTTACTAATGCATTAGTTCTAGTAGCTATGTTGACTATGATGTGACAATGATGTACAGTAGGCTGTGTGTGGTTAGCGATATGAAGGTTTGGCTTAAAGGTTTTTTCCACCTGTTCACAGACAGCTGATGTGTTGTGCACTGAAGTCCACAAGGGAAAAGGAGAGCGCGTAGATAGATACCAGAAGGAATAATATATACAAGGAGCCGTTGTATGTGGCTGGTATGAAAGTGAACTGTGTTTGTATGCGTGTATTCATTGTGCCAATTCTGTTGAAAAACATTTCTTAAACGGAAGAAAACGGAACGAAATGGGGATAAACATATGTACATTTCTTTGCAACTGTTGGACTAATGATTACATCATCTAGATGCTGTCAAGATGTGTGCAAGGCGTTATTAAATGGGTCACTGTCTGTCACCTTGATTACTCAAAATTCTCTCAACCTGTGCACCTACATTGTAAACTTTCATTCAACCTCATGATGGGTACAGGGAGAATTGTAGCATCATGTAGTAGCCTAAACCTATGGATGTTACATTGAGCTGGGTGAATGGAATATGAATGACAGTCATCCAATATGCTGTTATAGAAATAAGGCCATGTTCATAAGAAAAAAAACGGCATGATCCCCCCCCCCCACTGATTTACAGTTTGTAGTGAACTCCCTAACAGAGATCAACCACAGAAAGCACATGGCCATGGATGTTGACTGCCACTACAGAGTCCTTCAGTGGAGCTCTCAAAGCCCATTTTGGGACTGATTCAAGGAAAATCAGCCTGGGATTTGAGACTCCCTGTCTAACAATTGATAACCCCCTAAAACAGAATTTGGTCATTGAGGAAACCAACAGGGCAGCTTGCCATTGGGAGTCATTGAGCAAACAACAATGTTATGACCTCAATAAATGGTAATAGTTGATTAGATGATCATTTAATTAAGGATGCAGTATCGAGTCACGGTCCAGCTGATGAGATTAGTTAGCCTGACAACATGTTTGACCTCTCCATTCTAGACAATAAAATCACATTGGCATTGCTATATCAGTCTATTCTTGAAATATGACCTGTATAATCAAGTCCATCTGTATGGGCCAACTACATTTCAATCAATCATTTGATCTTCAAGGAAGGAATAAAAAAGGAGTAATATCTAGGAGGTTGGTTTGAAGTTGGCCAGAAGTGAGCCCAAATCAGCTAAAGGAGGTCCATGGATTGGCCACTAACCTAGCTGGCTATGGCGCTTCCTGCGTAGACGCTGTCCACTGTTAGGTTTGGTCAGACCTCCATGGAAGATCCTGTTGACCTTCTGTGCCCAGGCCTGCTGGCCCCTGTCATCCCTCACCCCACACCTGGGCTCTGCCATCTGGTGCCGTGTGTCACTGTCCAGACGCCCAGTGACTGGCAGGTGGGTGAGCCACTGGAACTCCCTGAGAGGCAGACAGAGGAGAGATGGATGAATGATAAAAGAAGAGTGAACGGCAAACAAAGATCGGAGAGCACATCCAGAGAGCAAGTAGAATCAAAAAGTTGCAAACCCGGAAGAAGTTATGTAATCAATACAGCACTTTACCAGTAATCCACATGTGATGATGGTAGTGAGTGTTCTTTACAACTGAAATCAAACCTTCAAATCACATTTTATTAGTCACATACACATATTGAGCATTGCAGGTGTAGCGAAATGGTTGTGTTCCTAGCTCTAAAAGGAAATGGTTGTGTTCCTAGCTCTAAAAGGAAATGGTTGTGTTCCTAGCTCTAAAAGGAAATGGTTGTGTTCCTAGCTCTAAAAGGAAATGGTTGTGTTCCTAGCTCTAAAAGGAAATGGTTGTGTTCCTAGCTCTAAAAGGAAATGGTTGTGTTCCTAGCTCTAAAAGGAAATGGTTGTGTTCCTAGCTCTAAAAGGACAGTAATATCTAACAATACACACAAATCTAAAAAGTAAAATAAGGAAATGAAGAAATATAGACTATGTATTGTGAGGGTTCAGTGACCAGCCGGAGGAAGACAACATGACAGCACCCTCCTCAGGGGATAGGTACTCAGTGTAAAGCCAATTAGTACAGTACACACCTGAGCCCACTGATTAGCTGGGTGTCTCCCTCTATATAGGTGTGCCAGGAGATGAGCTCGAAGTGGATTAGGAGCAGACACGGGGACTGGTGAGGATGTCGGACTTGCCTACCTCAGAGAAAGGGGCGTCATCTGATGCACCTTGGCTCTACGTTAAACAAGGCAGGCTATAGATAGAGGGAAGCATGTGTAGACAATAGTCTAAAGAGAAGGGAGCCGTTTGTTGTTTTGTGTTCCCTTTTTGGCCACGGCCTTTTGGTCAGCTGCTTAGTTTAGGTTTATTTTTTACGCTGTTTCAGAGTTGGACGCTACCTTATACTGGAATTATTTTGTCGGGCGAAAGAACCCGTTGAGTGACAATACAAAAGAAGAGGAACTACAACCACTGCCTCCGGTCTGTTCAATTCATGCCTCCCGCCTGTGTTAAGGTGTTTCGGTCTTGCTGATCCGTCACACTATATATATGTGTGTGTGTGTGTGGTGTATATATGAGGAATACGTACAATAGTATATGTACAGCAATAGTTAAATACGATGGCCTTGACTGGAATACAGCATATACATATGAAGTGGGTAAAACAGTATGTAAACATTCCACTGTTCCATTGAAGGTTCTAAACCTGCTGAGCATGGGGGTAATGCATCGTCTAGCTCTTCATTAGTGTCAAATGCGTGTAGTTTAAATATCAGCATAAATAATCGGTGTCATATCACCTGGATAAATACCAGGCTCTGGTGGCAGACTTTTACTTCCATTAGGGAAACCAAGCTTTTGCTTTGTGATAGAAAATAAACATGCAATACATTTCGATAAATCTTTTAAATGAGTTAGGCTTTTCTTCTCCAAATATTCAGTAACTCACAGTGCAACTGTGAAAACAGACGTGTGCTTGCTTTTTCACTCAAGCACAACTGGGGAATGGGACACACTTTTGGTAAAGCTGTCAACATTTTCCCAGAACTTAAAGTTTTTTCTCAGATTTGACATTCTGAGAAATTAGTGAGTACACAAAGTCAATGAAAAATGTACATGGCATATTCTGTAACAACCAATACATTGTAATCAATCATTGACCACACTCGATTAAAAATGTCCCTAATTTCCCATTATTACTGTAAAGTGCTCTTTCTGGTAGGTTAAAAGATGCCAGCCTTGTTGTACCTGAGAGCTGTGTTGACCTCAGTATCATTGTGTTGGTGACTCTCCTCCTCAAGGTATCCATACTTCTCCAGAAAAGTCTATACAGGAAAACAGAACATATAAATTCAGAATGTGTATCACACTCTCTCCTGGACCATAGACTATGTTCAAGGAAAGGGAACAAATCAATTGGGGTAAATTGAGCCAAAGGGTTAAGTTTAGCCACCCTTTTTCTAGGAAACTATACATAAAATTCATCATTTGACCAAATATTTAAGAAAAGATTGTCATTTCAAGGAGCCTGTGAAGGAATACGCCATATGGAAAAAGTGGTAAGGAAGTTAGGTCCATGATGCTTGTATCTTAACCAAAGTAGATCATTTTAAGATTGTTCTATACATTAGTTGGGGTCTATATGAGGTCCTAAAGCCAGCATGAAATTGCATCCTTGTAGCTGTGTGGGCTAATATAGTCAAAATGTTTGCCTTGGGGTAAGTTGAGCCAATAGCCATGGGATAAGTTAAGCCAATAGGAAGTTTAGCAAATGTAAGTGTTTTCTTCCCAGGCGTAATGGAAATCATATGATTTGAGGTAACAACAGGGCCTGGCCTATGTTAAAGGTGTGACAAAAGTACAAAGTGTTTGTTAAAACATGCTTAAAACGTGATTATGTTGAATTGTGTTTGGAAAATAAAGATAGACATGGTTTTAAAAAGGTAGTGGTAATATTTAATTCAGTATAGAAATGTGTGAAATGTATTTTTTTGGACAAGCTTTGTTTTCAAAACTGAGTAGATTTTTGAGGATTTCCATGGATACACAACATCCTGAAATATATGTATGTTAGATGGAGTGATGGTGAATGTAAAAACAGCTCAACTTTCCCCACTCTCCCCTACAAAGTATTTTAGTAATTTGTAGACTCCAACACTTGAATGATTTAAAATACCATGGTCAAGACAGCCTGAAGGGGAGAGAGGGAAGCATTGGGCTGGTATAAAAAAACCTGAAACATCATCAAGCACTGAGTGAATGCAGTGGAGGACTCAAATTAGGGGTAAGTGGTCTTAGAATCATTATAGCAGATGCCAACACCAGAGATGCCATTGAGAAGTTTCACACCGCTGTCAGAGATGTTTGGTGGGGGAACAACCCATCATACTTTTCTATGATTGGATTGATTAGGCCCTGAGGGCCTCCAGCCAGTGCTGTTCCCATGAGCAGCTGGGAGCGAGCAGAGTGCATTGTGGGATGTGGCACTCAGGCCCACTTCTGCAGCTGGGTGATGATACGCGGCACTCCCCTGGGCCTTCCGTGGCCCAGGTCCCTTAAATGGATGCCTAATGGAAACCAGCCAGCACAGCTGGATAGAGACTAGGGAGAGCGCCTCTGCATTAGAGTGGAACTCCACAGACCATTTTAATTGCAAAGAAAACCAGACGGGTTGAATTGACTGGGTAGTCTTGGGTTTTGAATGAGGCTTGATCTAAAGCATGCTAGATGATACAGAGTTTCAACAGACAAATACAATGGACCATTGGTAGATCAGAGTGCCAGGGCATGGATCTAAAATTAAAATTCAGCCCGGCAAATGAGTCAGTTCTCTGTTGTTCACTATACTCTTCGTAATTTTTGTGACAAACTATAAAAGTGGAAAATGGGCTGTACTGTACTGGGAAAATTTAGGAATAAGGCTACAATTAGGCTAAACCACAAAGAGCTCACAATGTAGCCTACTTTGTTGATCAAAAGCTCAATTCCCAATAAAGGAATGACAGTTGTGTGAAGTAAAGAACCATGAAACTGGGACCGACATTTTACGACGCAATGCAGACGTAAAGAATGAAAACGGAGCCATTCAATCTTGTCGTCTCTATGAGTAAGAGAACCAAAGGTTGACATTTTCCAAGCTTCCACAAATACAGACCCTTAGAAGTTTTGAAGCAGAAAAATAGCTACTTGTTGGTAATACAAACCCTCAATTCACAGGCTTTGTTTCCAGTTAGACACTTATTGTGCTTTAAACAAGATGAAGGCTTCTTCGGTGGAAGGATGCTCAGTGGAAGAAAACATTCCTCCAGCAGGAGAGGCCTACAATTCCTGTTGCCACTTGCCTCCTAGTTTACACCAACACAATGAGCCTTTCACTTGACTTTCACTATCTGGAAGGTGAACAACCATAGGTCAAATGGAACAGAAAGCTCATGACCCCTTCAACCTCAAATAGAGTTCAGTGTTGTTTCAGACATCAGAGTTCTTTGTCAATTACTTATTTCAACAGAAGTGCATGACAATGACAGTGAAGTGTGCAATCATGGACAATAGAAACTCAAAACAAAAGAGGGGACAGGGGAATAAGTCAATTGGATTGTGTGGGAAGTATCACAGAACAAGAGAAGTGACCAGTATCACACATTTAACAATCCTAAATGAATCAAAACTCTACAATTCCAGAAGCATATCTGTAGTCAATATATGGAGACAATAAGTCCACAAGTAAACCTCATCTAAAGGAGTCTACGCCTGGCAACAGTTTGTTGATTTGAGTGTTCCTGTGTATACAACATGGTCTCTTGGAAACTTGTATTATTCTGTAGCTAAATCTGTGACACTCCATTTAGTATGATATTACATTACTTTAGGTTACATTATGAATGGAATAGCGATCGTACATTATCATACGCATTATAAGACTTAGAGTATCATATGTCTTAGCTGGTTGTACAATCGCATACAAATTGGGTGATGTAACTTAACATATGTCTTGTATTACGTATAGTATTCTACGTCTTTCTCTGAGAGCAGGTTGCTTGTTGCGCCCTAACAACAAAGGGGAGAATTTATGGGGAGAATTTACGTTGGTGGTTAGGTGAATTGTCTTAAGTTTAGAATAAGGGTTAGGTGAAGGGTTAGCTAAAATTCTACAGTTGACCTGATGCGACTCGAACATGCAACCTTTGGATTGCTAGATGGTCGCGGATTACACCTACCCATCCTCCCCGACCAACCTCCCTACTTTCATTTCTGTCTATAGTAACTAGACCATTAGTAGGTATCATACTAATCATTCTGAGGTGCTCAGAAATACATAAAGTATGTTTCGTATGGCTCGGCGGCCAGGCTGGTGTACGACAAGCATTTCTCTAAGGCGAAGGTACTCTCCCAGAACATCATCAAAGGATTTATATGCCCTATACCCATAAAGTAGTAGGTTGCCTGTTGTGTAAACATCATGCTGCCCCTGAACAAGGCAGTTAACCCACTGTTCCTAGGCTGTCATTGAAAATAAGAATTTGTTCTTAACTGACTTGCCTAGTTAAATAAAGGTAAAATAAATAAATAAATGTTAAACGGCACCACATCTAAAGACAGACCCATGTTGTGGTGAAACATAATGAACATATACATGTGTTTGTGCTAAGCAGGCTGCACAGTCATCCAAATGAGCCCTGGTCACAATACTAGTGGCCCTCCATTTTCTTATCCCATGTTACCCATGTCATGTGTTTGGGACTAAGGGTGTGTAGAGCCAGGGCAACAGGGTACAATGTTGGACTGGAGGGGAGGCCAGGGGAGGAATCCAAAGGGCAGATTTACAGAGAGTTAAGGTCAGGGAAGCCAGGCAAGCTGGGGTCAGGAACAACTTCGGTTTTGTGTGCAAAGTCATAATAGTCTGACTGGGTCAACTAACCCTGAGCTCTGCTACGTGGTAAAGCCTTGCTGAGAGTTATCCAAGCAGTGAGGGAATCAAAGTAACTGCCAGAGTTAAGATAACATGCCTCATACATAGCCTAGTTATCACATACAGTAATGTGCTTCCAATAAAAACAACTCTCAGTAATAGAAATGATAGAATTTTGAATAAGAGTAAGACATGAGGAAGAAGTGGGGAAAGTATTGGGTGAAACTGTAATGACAGGAAAGTAAATGGCAGTATAATACCCGTTGCCTTCTTCAAACAATTGAGCATCATTTATTACACTCAAAAGTGAAAGCTAGTCCTTGCCATAATTCATGATTTCCCAGGTAATTTGCATAACCTACCTCAGCACTAGTCTCAGGTGTTGACGGGAGATTTAGCAGCACAGGTGAGCCAACGGTAACGGTTGCCTTCAACGTGAGCAGCACACAAGAAAGTTGCAACACGAATGTCCTCAAAGTTTTCTCAGGTAAAATGTTCATCTTGCCGACAACGACAACGCAAGTCCTCATACTTGGCCACGTTAAATGATTGACATACGTGTTGACAAAATATCCTGAAAGACATTAATTTGATATCGAGATGTCTACATTTCGCCGTCTGTATCTGGCGCCACCCTGCGAGGAGTCTGCTCAGAGACACCGCCTCCAAAATGTAATGATGTGCCTCGTTTCCAACAGAATTACAACTTCAGTCTTGGGACTAAATATGGAGTTCCATAGCTGCATTCGAGTTAGATTAATAACGCCTGTGACGTCCTGGAAAGAAAGGTTGGTAGCACCTGACCTTACAGCAGGAAATAAAGAAGTAATAACGTGGTAATAATTAGTGTGCCTGCTGAATAGTACTATTCCTCATACTAAACTACATACTATAGCTGAAGCCAGTGCACGCACGCACACATTTTCTTGAAGAAATACCTTTCTACACTTTACTACTTCTAAAATAAGTTAATATTTCCCGATGTATTAAAGATAACAAAAACAGTGTTATTATTTGTTCAAAATGTGTTAATCAGTTATTGTTATTTCTGGTTTTATTATTTTCATTCTTTACCATTGAAACGGATATTTATTTGCCTTTTTATGAAATCAATATATAATTATTTGCCCAGATGGATTGCTGCTGAATAAAACGTACATTTCAAATAGTTCACAATTTGATTATTGAAGACCAAGTCCCATAAACTGTGCTTCAAGTATTTTTTCTCTGGACATTTAAAAAATTGCCATTTCAAATAGTTGGCACTGGCAGGACAAGTTTACAATCTCACTGGATTTTTGAAGACCATTCACTGTTCACAGAAAGTATATTTGATATCGACAAAGATTCTTATATTATCCATTAATGTTTGAGCTGGTTGAATGGATATGACATGGCAATTTCCCTGACCCACCACCAGCAAAACACATGTGACGTAACTGCATGTGGTAACTAGTGATGACCATTTTGAAACGTCGTCAGGGATTTTTGGCTGGGAACGTGGCGACTCCCAGTGAGCGTTCTGGGGATGACAAAGAGGAGACTTGGCTGATGACTGCCACGTTTTGTGAGAATAGAGAGGCAAGAGATAGCCAGACTACTAAATTGGGCGAAGGAACAGAATTTGGGTATTGTTGAAAGGCCATCGGTGTGTGTTCTGCTAACAATAGGGCGGATGAAGGTGTGGCATGAGCGTGATGAACAGATAGATGTGGTTAATAGACAGTGAGGAAAAAAGAAAAGTGCAGAGGGAAGATGTGTGTTGAGGAAGATTTGGGCCAAGTACTACAAACCGCACTGTGCTGTCTCTGATGGCTTAGACATTTAACCTGATGAGATTGAGGATGAATTACCTGCGGTGGCAGATGTGGTGAAGACCGAGCCTCGACCAGATGGTCATGCAAAGGATGATTCTGGCCCAGTGAGAGTGACATTTGGCTGACCAATATGTAGTCTCGGGCTGGGTAGAAAAGAAATTGGACACTGTTAAATCGGTGAAGGTGGCTCAAAGTGGACTTGATTTTCTGTGTTTCTTCTGCCCAGAGGGAGCGGGTGCTTAACATCACATGTCTCGGGACAAGACCTGTGACTTGTTTTGCTCTCCAGAGCAGTGAGCCTTTGAAAGGAGTGATTACTTTGGTGGCATTAAGTGTTGAAGTGGAGCAACTGAAATGGAAGATTCTCTGTGTCTGTGATGCTCGCTGTTTGTTGCGATGCAGACCTGGTGGCGAGCTTGGTCCTTTGGAGTTTTGAAGCAGAGAGTCTTTACCTGGCAAAGTCATGTTAGGATATGTCAGTTATCCCGTGAGAGCTTTTGTGCCAAACCCACAAAGGTGTTTTAGATGCGAAGCTTATGGTTATGTTGCAGCAGTGTGTAGGAGGGAGATTCCCGAGATGTGAAAAGTGTGCAGGAGGGCATGGGACAAAGGAATGTGTAGTACTGGTGGAAAAAACTGTGGGTGTCAATTGTGGGGGTGCCCATGTTACTGGGGATCAGAAATGCCTGGTGCGGGAGAGATAGGTTGAGGTCAGAGTAGAACAGAAGGTGTCGTATGCTGAGGCAGTGAAGAGAGTAGAAGAGGATGGGTCAAAGGTGAGTAGTAGCCTAGCTTTCTAGCGGTTAAAGAGCGTTTGGCCAGTAACCAAAATGTTGTTGGTTCGAATCCCTGAGCCGATTAGGTAAACACTCTGCCAATGTGCCCTTGAGCAAAGCACTTAACCCTAAATCAAATCAAATGTATTTATAAAGCCCTTTTTACATCAGCTGATGTCACAAAGTGCTATACAGAAACCCAGCCTAAAACACCAAACAGCAAGCAATGCAGATGTAGAAGCACAATGGCTAGGAAAAACTCCCTAGAAAGGCAGGGACCTAGGAAGAAACCTAGAGAGGACCCAGTCTCTGAGGGGTGGCCAGTCCTCTTCTGGCTGTGCCGGGTGGAGATTATAACAGTACATGGCCATGATGTTAAAACGTTCATAGATGACCAGCAGGGTCAAATAATAATAATCACAGTGGTTGTAGAGGGTGCAACAGATCAGCACCTCAGGAGAAAATGTCAGTTGGCTTTTCATAGTCAAGCAACCAGAGTTCGAGACAGCAGGTGCGGTAGAGAGAGAGAGTCGAAACAGCAGGTCCGGGACAAGATAGCACGTCTGGTGAACAGATCAGGGTTCTATAGCTGCAGGCAGAACAGTTGAAACTGGAGCAGCAGCACAACCAGGTGGACTGGGGACAGCAAGGAGTCATCAGGCCAGGAAGTCCTGAGGCATGGTCCTATGGCTCAGGTCCTCCAGGAGGGGAGGAAGAGGGAGAGAGAGAGAATTAGAGGGAGCATACTTAAATTCCCACAGGACACCGGATAAGACAGGATAATTACACCAGATATAACAGCCTGACCCTAGCCCCCCGACACAATACTGCAGCATAGATAATGGAGGCTGAGACAGAAGGGGTCGGGAGACACTGTGGCCCCGTCCGACGATACCCCCGTACAGGGCCAACCAGGCGGGATATAACCCCACTCACTTTGCCAAAGCACAGCCCCCACACCACTAGAGGGATATCCGCAAACCACCAACTTACTACCCTGAGACAAGGCTGAGTATAGCCCACAAAGATCTCTCCCACGGCACGAAACCAAGGGGGCGCCAACCCTGATTGCTCTTGTAAGTTGTTCTGGATAAGAGTGTCTGCTAAATTACTAAAATGTCAATGTAAAATGTAGTAGGCCTAGGCTAATACAGAGTGATACGAATGTGTGCTTCAGTAAGGTTGGCTTCTTAGTGTAGCCGGTGCTATACTGCACCGCTGTAACTCTGCGTTGTGTGTGGTTGATTGAGACTATAAACGTGGACTTTGGAATTCAGGTAGTTTTAATCAAGCAGAACTCACTCTCTGCATCCTGCATCTGCATCCAAAAGTAAATAAAACATTTGTAGAGCACTTATGTTCTGAGAATCGTCGCCTCTTTCTCTCTCAGTGCATCAAAATGATTTGAGCACGAGCACGCAGGGCAAAACGTAAGTACACACTCCCCTTCTCCCAGGATGCAGGCATGCATAACAAATCAACACAACATATTAATATATGAACCTGGTGAAATTCACATAGTACTTTAACAACTGTTACATTAGCATTCGTTGCCATGGTTATCAAATGTACCACAGAAATTGAACTTAAATCACAGAGAATAGATGTTTACATTTACATTTAAGTCATTTAGCAGACGCTCTTATCCAGAGCGACTTACAAATTGGTGCGTTCACCTTAAGACATCCAGTGGAACAGCCACTTTACAATAGTGCATCTAAATCTTTTAAGGGGGGTGAGAAGGATTACTTTATCCTATCCTAGGTATTCCTGAAAGAGGTGGGGTTTCAGGTGTCTCCGGAAGGTGGTGATTGACTCCGCTGTCCTGGCATCGTGAGGGAGTTTGTTCCACCATTGGGGGGCCAGAGCAGCGAACAGTTTTGACTGGGCTGCGCAGGAACTGTACTTCCTCAGTGGTAGGGAGGCGAGCAGGCCAGAGGTGGATGAACGCAGTGCCCTTGTTTGGGTGTAGGGCCTGATCAGAGCCTGGAGGTACTGAGGTGCCGTTCCCCTCACAGCTCCGTAGGCAAGCACCATGGTCTTGTAGCGGATGCGAGCTTCAACTGGAAGCCAGTGGAGAGAGCGGAGGAGCGGGGTGACGTGAGAGAACTTGGGAAGGTTGAACACCAGACGGGCTGCGGCGTTCTGGATGAGTTGTAGGGGTTTAATGGCACAGGCAGGGAGCCCAGCCAACAGCGAGTTGCAGTAATCCAGACGGGAGATGACAAGTGCCTGGATTAGGACCTGCGCTGCTTCCTGTGTGAGGCAGGGTCGTACTCTGCGGATGTTGTAGAGCATGAACCTACAAGAACGGGCCACCGCCTTGATGTTAGTTGAGAACGACAGGGTGTTGTCCAGGATCACGCCAAGGTTCTTAGCGCTCTGGGAGGAGGACACAATGGAGTTGTCAACCGTGATGGCGAGATCATGGAACGGGCAGTCCTTCCCCGGGAGGAAGAGCAGCTCCGTCTTGCCGAGGTTCAGCTTGAGGTGGTGATCCGTCATCCACACTGATATGTCTGCCAGACATGCAGAGATGCGATTCGCCACCTGGTCATCAGAAGGGGGAAAGGAGAAGATTAATTGTGTGTCGTCTGCATAGCAATGATAGGAGAGACCATGTGAGGTTATGACAGAGCCAAGTGACTTGGTGTATAGCGAGAATAGGTTAGATATATATATATATATATATATATTATATATAGATATAATAGATGTTGTGGTGGCAACTGCAGAGACGTACTTGGGTTAAGGTGTTGAATTATAAAGCCCCGTCCTCCCAGACCTTCGGATCAGTTATAGCCAAAGTAGTGAAATGAGGTGGTGTTTTCTTCTTTTATGAAATAGTGGTATATATGTGTTGGGTTGGTTGGTGGTGCAATTCGTTTTTTTTTTGTATCACAAAATGTAAAGCTGACAATGAACTGACAAGGTAAAAATCTGTCGTTCTGCCCCTGAACAAGGCAGTTAACCCACTGTTCCTAGGCCATCATTGTAAATAAGAATTTGTTCTTAACTGACTTGCCTAGTTAAATATAGGTTACATTTTAAATTAAAAAATTAAAAAGTTATGGACCACACACTCCCGCACAGTAGGTGGCGGCATGCACGAAACATTTGCAAACGCAATGATACCGAAGAAGGTCGTTAGTAGGGTAGCCAGCTAGCTAATGTCAACTTTATAAAGTTTAGCTACATAGCTTGCCAGTTCCCTACGCGTTTATCTAAATGTCTAGCCACGTTGTTAAAGATAATGTCAAATTGCTGCTGATAACTTCGTGATAGTTGACCAACTTATTTGGCTATCAGCTTTACTCCAGCTAACTTTAGCCTCTAGCTAGGTCGCTTGCATTCTAACTGACAAGCTAGCTAGCAAAGCTACTCGCTAATTTAGCTGGCCAAAGATCTCTGCACTGCAAGTTACTCCTCAGGTCTGTCATCTTTCTTGCTAGATATATCTTACATGTATTTTATTTTACTGTAGAAAGCGTAATGACGACAGGGCAATGTTCAAAGTATGATGACGAAAAAAACTATGAATAACGTTAGCCAGCTAAGCGTGCAATGACAAAGTAAATGGTAGGCTATTATCTCAATCAGGGGAGGGTGGAGAACAATCAACACCTTTTTTTGTGTGTGAATTTCAAAAACAAATATTCTGATTTATATCTACACAAAAATCTGCAATTCCCAAAATAGTGTGGATTGTTCTCTACTCTACCCTGATTCAGAACCATTTTCATTGTCATGGCATTCTTGGTTCCATAGAGCAGTTGAAGACAAACTGCACAGACAACCGGTATAGTAAGTTTAAATGTAATTTTATTAAGCATTCTGTGATGTAAGCAAAATATACATGATTTGCAGGCATTACTTTAAGGCGGTATATACCAATTCATTGTGTATTACAGCCTGATTAATCAGACAACTAGCCACCTAGGTACGCTGTTCTCACATTAATTGAATTGAGTTGCCTGCCATCTGCAATGATTTGACAGGCCGCTAGCCAATTAAACTCAAAGATTTTACGATGGAGTTGGGCAGACTGGATTTATGCACCCAAAGAATAAAACAAAGATAGTTCCAGCTAATCCACACTGCATGAAAATGAACCTACTAACATTTGACTAATCCTGTTGCCTAATCAGCTAACTACATCCAAGTATAGTCTTACAGGGGTAGTATAGGCTTGTCAAAGATGCACTGTGACTGACTTCAGAAGTTGTAACACATTTTGATCTTAAAACAGCAGCTGCCATGGCCTCTTCGGAGTTTCGGGGTGACGTTTCCCAGGTGCGCAGCGGCCGTGACACCATCTTCTCTGAGGCCATCAACCAGAAGATGCGTGTCCCCGACCGGCTGAGAGTGGGGCCAGGCATGGGACAGAGATGGGAAGAGGAGAGGCAGGAGTGTGCTGACTGTCCTGCTTCTTACAGCATGCACATCCCAGACAGGCTGTCTCTCACAGGTGGGGACATGGCTGGTCTGGAGATGGGCCTATTGATAAAGACAAAACAGGAGGCATTTATATGGCTTAAGTTCAAATCAAAATAAAATTGTATTTGTCACGTGTCGAATACAGCAGGTGTAGACCTTAAAGTTAAATGCTTACTTACAAGCCCTTAATTAGGGATAGGCGGGATGCAAATGTCTCAACTGGCCAATTGGCAGGGAAAATGCAGAGCGCCAGATTAAAATAAAATACTATAAAATTCAAGCTTTCATTAAATCACACATGTAAGATACTCAATAAAAGCTACACTCGCTGTGAATCCAGCCAACATGTCAGATTTTAAAAATGCTTTTCGGCGAAAGTATAAGAAGCTAATATCTGATAGCCTGCACCATCTGCACCAGCAGTAAACAAAGGAGTTACTAGCATATTTCAACCCTGCAGGCGCTACACAAAACGCTGAAATAAAATATAAAACATGCATCACCTTTGACGAGCTTCTTTTGTTGGCACTCCAATATGTCCCATAAACATCACAATTGGTCCTTTTGTTCGATTAATTCCGTCCATATATATCCAAAATGTCCATTTATAAAGCGCGTTTGATCCAGAAAAAAACAGCTTACAAAAAACGCAACGTCACTAACAAAATATTTCAAAAGTTGCCTATAAACTTTGCCAAAATATTTCAAACTACTTTTGTAATACAACTTTAGGTATTTTTAAAAGGTAATAATCGATCAAATTGTAGACGGGGCAATCTTCAATACAGGAAAGAAAACAAACAACTCACAAAAGTTTACCCAGTTCCGAGTTGGCCTACTTCTTCATTGCACAAAGGAATAACCTCAACCAAATTCCAAAGACTGGTGACATCCAGTGGAAGCGGTAGGAACTGAAAACAGGTTCCTACGAAATATCCCTTGGCAATAACAAGGCAGGGAACAGGTAAAAAATAATAATACATCTGAACAGTTAGTCCTCAGGGTTTTGCCTGTTATACTCAGACATGATTCAAACAGTTTTAGAAACTTCAGAGTGTTTTCTATCCAAATCTATGAATAATATGCATATCTTATATTCTTGGCCTGAGTAGCAGGAAGTTGAAATTGGGCACGCTATTTATCCAAAAGTGAAAATTCTGCCCCCTAGCCCCAAGAGGTTTTAACCAACAATGTAGTTTTAAGAAAAATAAGTGTTAAGTAAAAAATAGATACAAAAATAAAAGTAACAATTAATTAAAGAGCAGCATTAAAATAACAGTAGCGAGGCTATATACAGGGGGTACCGGTACAGAGTCAATGTGCGGGGGCACCGGTTAGTTGAGGTAATATGTACATGGGGGGCAATGCAATGCAAATTGTTTGGGTAGCAATTTGATTAGCTGTTCAGGAGTCTTATGGCTTGTTAAGAAGCCTTTTGGACCTAGACATGGAACTCCGGTACCACTTGCCGTGCGGTAGCAGAGAGAACCATCTTTTACAATTTTTAGGGTCTTCCTCTGACACCGCCTGGTATAGAGGTCCTGGATGGCAGGAAACTTGGCCCCAGTGATGTTCTGGGCTGTACGCACTACCCTCTGTCGTGCGGTCGGAGGCTGAGCAGTTGCCATACCAGGCATTGATGCAACCAAGGTGCAGCTCTATAACTTTGAGTCTCTGAGGACCCATGCCAAATCTTTTGTCTCCTGAGGGCGAATAGGATTTGTTGTGCCCTCTTCACGACTGTCTTGGTGTGTTTGGACAGTGATAGTTTATTGGTGATGTGCACACCAAGGAACTTGAAGTAGAGTTGCGATAGAACGAAGACGGGTCAGAAAAACTCCTTTAGCCACTTAACAATGCTGGTCTAAAATGCTCTGTTTTTTCATTTTTTTTTCAGGATTTGGGTCAGAGCAATAATGAGATCTGTGTGTGAGTCCCTATCATATCTCGGTGTTCTTATATCTTTGTGACTTACTAATAGATGCCCCGGACATGAGCCCCCATCCACTGTTCACGTCATCCAAGCCAGGCTCAGCCCTCCCTCTGGGGCCTGCATGGGAGGCACAGCAGCACAGTGCCTGGAACAGAGAAAGAGACCCCTACATGAGGGAACCAGTGCAGGTATGTGAGAGTGGAGACTGGACCTTTTCTTTGGGAATGAGTTGTCTGACAATAATTGGATAAGTGTAGTGTCACCGATACATTTAGTGTCAAGCCATTGCTCTGTGTCATTCTTTAAAGTGTTCAGAGTCATGCTTGGGGATAGCATTTGAGGAGATGGAGTTAGCAAAAGATTCAATATGCAGGTACCACCTGGATTGAAACATTCCCAGCAGCTTCCATCTGGACCTATCCTCACCATCGAACTCAGGGATGGCCAACTTTGATGGGGGTGGGGGCCACCAAAAAGATCTGGATTCAACACGGGGGGCCGCAGTGGCTTTCGGTTCTGCATAGCTATATCTATACCTAAACATTGTCAGCCGGCACTAGCCTTTTGGTGGGCCTAAGCAAAATTAAAAGTTTTAGTTAATTTCATGCAATTGTACACATTTTGCCATCGGGTGGAGAGAAATGTTTGCCTGAGAATGACTAACAAAATCAAGGGAGCCCCCGTTTGGTATTTCAACCATGATTACTACAAGTTTAGCTGGCCTCAAGATCAATTTACAATCTAAAAATGTTTGCTGACATGGCTAATTGAGTGACTGACATAACAAGAGAAACTGCTGATGCACAACCACATTTCTAAATTGCAACTTGTGTATTCTGCTCTTTTACCTGACGGAGTCCCACCTCACCCAAAAGAGATTTGCAGGGATGCAAACTAGTCACCTTTTTGGCGAAATACGCCGTTTTGAATCCAAAATAGGTGACCTATGTGATTCGTGTAGAATCGTGCAACTGGAATTTGGAAAGTTTGAGGTGAGGGAGAAAATGTGGTGGAACAAGTATTGTTAGCATTGTTAAGCATCTTGCTACAGTAGCTGGATAGAATTCTCCGTTAGCTAGCCAGAGATATGTTGAGCCACATTAGCCAACATAACTGATCAAATAATTGAGTTTATGGAGTGAAAATTAGCTGGCTAATAACGTCAGACAGCTAACGTTACAACATCAGATGAGCTAATGTTAGTAACCTAACCATTCGCTATAGTATTAACTGGTATACAACTCCTTGTCGTTCCTCAAGTTATAATGCGTTAGTTGCTTAGTGGACCCTGGCAATCTGTGTGAAATGTTAACGAACTGTTTTCAAATCAAATTATATTAGTCACATGCGCCGAATACAACAGCAACCAGTGAAATGCTTACTTACGAGCCCCTAACTGACAAAACAGTTAAAAAAGGATAAGAATAAGAAATAAAAGTAACAAGTAATTAAGGAGCAGCAGTAAAATAACAATAGCGAGACTATATACAGGGGGGTACCGGTACAGAGTCAATGTGTGGGGGCACCGGTTAGTTAAGGTAATATGTACATGTAGGTAGAGTTATTAAAGTGACTGTGCATGGATAACAACAGAGTGGCAGCCGTGTAAAAACAAAAAAAGGTGGGGGTGTACAATGCAAATAGTCTAGGTAGACATTTGATTAGATGTTCAAGAGTCTTATGGCTTCGGGTAGAAGCTGTTTAGAAGCCTCTTGGACCTAGACTTGGAGCTCCGGTACCGCTTGCCGTGCGGTAGCAGTGAAAACCGACTATGACTAGGGTGGCTGGAGCTTTGACAATTTTTAGGGCCTTCCTCTGACACCGCCTGGTATAGAGGTCCTGGATGGCAGGAAGCTTGGCCCTGTTGGGGCGGTATGCAAATTGGAGTGGGTCTCGGGTTAATGGTGTTGATGTGAGCCATGAGCAGCCTTTCAAAGCACTTCATGGCTACAGACGTGAGTGCTACGTGTCGGTAGTTGTTTAGGCAGGTTACCTTAGTGTTCTTGGGCACAGGCACTATGGTGGTTTGCTTAAAACATGTTGGTATTACAGACTCGGACAGGGAGAGGTAGAAAATGTCAGTGAAGACACTTGCCAGTTGGTCGGCGTGTGCTCGCAGTACATGTCCTGGCTATCCGTCTGGCCCTGCGGCCTTGTGAATGTTGATCAGTTTTAACGCTCTTACTCACATTGGGGCCGGACAGCGTGATCAGTCTTTCGGAACAGCTGGTGCTCTCATGTATGTTTAAGTGTTATTTGCCTTGAAGCAAGCATAGAAGTAGTTTAGCTCATCTGTTAGGCTTGTGTCACTGGGCAGCTCTTGGCTGTGCTTCCCTTTGTAGATTGTAATGGTTTGCAAGCCCTGCCACATCCAACGAGCGTCAGAGCCGGTGTAGTACGATTCGATCTTAGTCCTGTATTGATGCTTTGCCTGTTTGATGGTAAGTCGGAGGGCATAGCAAGCTTCCGGGTTAGAGTCCTGCTCCTTGAAAGCGGCAGCTCTAGCCTTTAGCTCAGTGTGGATGTTGCCTGTAATCCATGGCTTCTGGTTGGGGTATGTACGTACGGTCACTTTGGGGACGATGTCATCGATGCACTTATTGATGAAGCCAATGACTGATGTGGTGTACCCCTCAATGCCATTGGAGGAATCCCGGATCATATTCCAGTCTGTGCTAGAAAAACAGTCCTGTAGCTTAGCATCTGCTTCATCTGACCACTTTTTTATTGATCTAGTCACTGGTGCTTCCCGCTTTCATTTTTGATTGTAAGCAGGAATCAGGAGGATAGAATTATGGTCAGATTTGCCAAATGGAGGGTGAGGGAGAGCTTTGTATGCGCCTCTGTACGTGGAGTAAAAGTGATCGAGTTATTTTTTTGGGGGTTGCACATTTAACATACTGAAAGAAAGTTGGTAAAACTGATTTAAGTTTCCCTGCATTAAAGTCCCCAGCTACTAGGAGTGCTGCCTCTGGGTGAGCGTTTTCTTGTTTGCTTATGGCGGAATACAGCTCATTCAATGCTGTCTTAGTGCCAGCCTCTGACTGTGGTGGTATGTAAATAGCTACGAAAAATACAGATAAATTCTCTAGGCAGGTAGTGTGGTCTACAGTTTATCATGAGATACTCTACCTCAGGCGAGCAATAGCTCGAGACTTCCTTAGATATCGTGCACCAGCTGTTATTTACAAAAATACATAGTCCGCCTCCCCTTGTCTTACCAGACGCCGCTGTTCTATCCTGCCGGTGCAGCGTATAACCAGCCAGCTGTATGTTGATAGTGGCGTTGTTCAGTCACGTCAATGAAGCATAAGATATTACAGTTTTGAATGTCCCGTTGGTAGTTTAATCTTCTGTGTGGGTCATCTATTTTATTGTCCAAAGATTGCACGTTTGCTAGCAGAAGGAAGGAAGTGGGGGTTTATTCGATCACCTACGAATTCCCTCTACAGTATGTGGTTAATTTTCAGAATGCGAGAATTAGGTGAAACTTAGGCGTTGCTTGTTAAACAAGTGGATTCAGGGATTAAGTGTAGCTGAGCCTGGCTTAAGCTGGAAGCCACTATAGAGTTGAAAGGAACACCATTACCCTCCCTCTTTTTCAATACAGTGGATAAAAAGGGGTATGCCAGGTGTACTTTGCATGTTTCAGTGCAAAAAAAAAGTGTCACCTTTTTGGGCCCTCACCAGTTTGCATCACTGGATTTGGAAATTGATCCGCAGGCCTACCAAAGGGGGCCACCAGTTACCCATCTCTTCCTTATTGAACTCATGTTACTCTTTCTCTCTTCTGTGACAGAGTCCACTGCGTAGGTCCTACAGTGACCAGGCTTTTGGCAGGAGCAACCCTGGCACCCCCACCTGCAAACAGACACCGCACACCCCTATCTCGTAAGTACAAGGCACATTGGATTAAACACTTTTTTAACTCCTTTTAAATGTCACCATAGAGATCCATCTCTTTCCTTGGACCAGACTGAGTGGCTTATTACATTTACATTTGTCATTTAGTAGAAGCTCTTATCCAGAGCGACTTACAGGAGAATTTAGGGTTAAGTGCCTTGCTCAAGGGCACATCGACAGATTTTTCACCTCGTTGGCTCGGGGATTTGAACCAGCGGTCTTCTGGTTACTGGCCCAACGCTCTTAGCCGCTAGGCTACCTGCCTCTCTGCATGCTCCTCTGCCCAGTGAGGTGGTTACATGTACAACGCTTCCTCAAAAGTGGAGAAAAAAAGCTAAAAAAACACATTACAAAAAGCTCCCAAAACACATGGTGCTGAATGTTTTCAGAACACTTCACTTTGAAGCATGATTTTTGTTGGTTTTCATCACCTTGTGGACGAGACAACTCGGGCCATATGTAACCAGAGTAGCATAAATTACTTACAAAATTACAAAATTCTTTCAACACCTGGAACATTTCAGAAAGACACAAAGGGGAAGTTGCATTGTTGGCTTGGGACACTACATTCTATTGACTTTGCGCTGCCTCAGGCCCCATGCAGCGTTGTCCTCCTATTCGTCACCTGTGTTTCCTGTGTTTCCAGCAGAGGGAGACACATTGGTTTCTCTGATCTCTAGCCTCTCCTTACATGTAGGTTATATTGGAGGCAACGTGAAGTTGTGGCGTTGTCACTATGCTTGGTAAGTGTTGTACCCCTCTGTCTGTCTTGGTGACCCAACCCACCCCCACCCCTCACTTGTGCCTGTTGTAGTTGCGGCGGTGCAGGATGCCCCCCTCAGCGCTCCTCTACTGCTGCTGCAGACACCCTGCCCATGCCCCTGGGGCTCCCTGCCACCCTACCCAGCCTCCTGTCCCCACAGACCATGCTGCAGGCTGCCAAGGAACTGGGCCAGCAGGCCTCACAGTGCCTTCTGCAGACTGTCACTCAGAAATACAGGTTAGGGGTCCTACCTTCTCCGACCTGAGTGACCCCTGCCTACCCAAACCGAAATCTTAACAAATGGCACCTAACCTCCTTCCATTTCTTCCTTGCTTGGGCTTGCATTTATGTCCTTACACTACTAGTTCTAACTTTCTTGGCAAAGCTTTTGCCTCAATAAAGGATTCATTCTTGACTACAGGATCACTTCCTTTACTCACGACTTAGGTTGAAATCATACTATTTTTATTTGACCTTTTATTTTACTAGGCAAGTCAGTTAAGAACAAATGATTATTTACAATGACGGCCTAGGAACAGTGGGTTAAGTGCTCTAACCACTAGGCTACCTGCCGCCCCAAGTATACCATGAAATGCTTGCTTATTAGCCCTTTCCAACGATGCAGAGTAAAAAACAAGAAGATAAGGTATTTGAGGTAGATATGGACATAAAGTGACTAGGAATCATGATATATAATAATAATGAGTAAAATGGTGTCTGTATTTACAGTACCAGTCAAAAGTTGACACCTACTCATTCAAGGGTTTTTCTTAAATTTTTTATTTTCTACATTGTAGAATAATAGTGAAGACATCAAAACTATGAAATAATACATATGGAATCATGTAGTAACCAAAAACGATCAAATATATTTTTGATTGAACACTTATTTGGTTACTACATCATTCCATATGTGCTATTTCATAGTTTTGATGTCTTCACTATTCTACAATGTAGAAAAAAAACTGGAATGAGTAGGTGTCAACTTTTGACTGGTACTGGATATAGTGTACAAAATATTAAGAACATCCTAATATTGAGTTGACCCCCCAGTTTTGCCCTCAGAACAGCCTCAATTTGTCAGGACATGGACTCTACAAGGTGTCAAGCGGTCCACAGGGATACTGGCCCCTGTTGACTCCAATGCTTCCCACAGCTGTCAAGTTGGCTGAATGTCCTTTGGGTGGTGGACCATTCTTGATACACACGGGAAACTGTTGAGTGTGAAAAACCCAGCAGCGTTGCAGTTCTTGACACAAACCGGTGCGCCTGGCACTTACTACCATACCTCGTTCAAAGGCACGCCAATATTTTGTCTTGCCCATTCACCCTCTGAATGACACACATACACAATCCGTCTCAAGGCTTAACAATCCTTCTTTAACCTGTCTCCTCTCCTTCATCTACACTGATTGAAGTGGATTTAACAGGTGACATCAATATGGGATCATAGCTTTCACCTGGTCAATCTGTGTCATGGAAAGAGCACAGTCTATGACTAGGGTGGCTGAGTCTTTGACAATTTTTCAGACCTTCTTCTTACCCCGCCTGATATTAGAGGTCCTGGAAGGCAAGGGAGCTCTGCCCCAGTGATGTACAGGGCCGTCCGCACCACCCTCTGTAGCGCTTTGCGGTCGAGGGAGTTGCATTTGCCATAGCAAGCGGTGATGCAGCCAGTCAAGGTGCTCTTGAGGGTCCAGCTGTAGCACTTATTGAGAATGGGCCCATGCCAAATTTTTTCAGCCACCTGAGGGGGAAGAGGCGCTGTCGTGCCCACTTCATTAATATGCGGGTCTGTGTGGACCATGTTAAGTCCTTAGTGATGAACTGTCCCGTCCCTCTGCACTCTAAACTCTGCATGCTGCTTCTCCCTGCTTTGCTCTTGCTTCGGGTAGAAGTTGCCAGTTGGCGCACATCTTGGCTCAGCCCATTGTACCCTAATCCTAACCTTAGCCTTTACAGGCAACAATGGAAAACTGATCTTAGATCAGCATCCATGGGACAACTTCATCTTACTACTGCTTTGTGCTGTCTTTTGTTGCCCACTTCTGGTTGTTTTTCCTCATGCTGGATCCTTCCCTGTTGTTCTTCTATCTGCCTTGTGTTGAAAGCCCCTTTGCAGACTGTGGTCTCTCTCCCTGGTTTAAAGGTTCAGCTCTCCTGAACACCCAACTACTGCTGTGGTTGAGGAGCCCCCTGTGTATGTCGAAACAGACAGGAAAAGGTGACAAGTTCTGGCAAACCATTGGCATTTCCTATTATTGGGCTTGTTTTGTGGTACCAACAACACTTTTCTGAAGCCTAAAGCATTGAAATGTGGGTGTGTGTGCACATGCACCATTTACCTTTATCCCTGTTTGTGCGGTTGGCAGTGCCATGCGGGACTCCTGGATGAGCCCAGATGAGGGATGTGCAGCTGTGGAATTCATCGTACTTAGGAGACAGGTAAGCAGGCTAATAACCCCTCTCGTGGGTGAAAAGAGACAATAATGAGCTACTTTTGCCTTCCATTGAACGTCTGAATGACACTGTCTGATTGACACCTGTATGTGAACTAGTCTACCTTATAGGATAATGCAAAATCAATATAATATAAATTGACGTGGAAAGTTAAGGGGAAGCTATAGAGCCAGCTGTGATATAGGCCTAGGCTATATGAAGATGAAATTGACAACCATTTGAAAATAGGCTATGGACAGATTGAGTGCATGTCTTCTATCAGCCATTGATACATTTTAGTGAAGCAATCGGTGGTTATGTTGACACTGGGCCTTCATTTTTATTTGATTAATTATTTTATCTAAGAGTAGCCTATACTCTGGCGGATATTTCACTGTTTTTTTTACTTTCGCACATCTCGACAGACAACTTGCCTATCTCTTCCCCCTCTCTCTTAAACGAGTAGCATATAAACTCAGCAAAAAAAGAAACGTTCCTTTTTCAGGACCCTGTCTTTTAAAAGATCATTAGTAAATATCCAAATAACTTCAGATCTTCATTGTAAACACTGTTTCCCATGCTTGTTCAATAATTAACTATAAACAATTAATGAACATGCACCTGTGGAACAGTCGTTAAGACACTAACAGCTTACAGACAGTAGGCAATGAAGGTCACAGTTATGAAAACTTAGGACACTATAGAGGCCTTTCTACGGACTCTGAAAAACACCAAAAGAAAGATGCCCAGGGTCCTTGCTCATCTGCGTGAACGTGCCTTAGGCATGCTGCATGGGGACTGCAGATGTGGCCAGGGCAATAAATTGCAATGTCCGTACTGTGAGACGCCTGAGACAGGATGGACAGTTCATCGTCCTCGCAGTGGCAGACCACGTGTAACAACACCTGCATAGGATCAGTACATCCGAACATCACACCTGCGGGACAGGATGGCAACAACAACTGCCCGAGTTACACCAGGAACGCACAATCCTTCCATCAGTGTTCAGACTGTCCGCAATAGGCTGAGAGAGGCTGGACTGAGGGTTGTAGGCCTGTTGTAAGGCACTGGCAAAAAGTGCTCTTCATTGACTAGTCGCAGTTTTGTCTCACCGGGGGTGATGGTCGGATTCATACTTATCGTTGAAGGAATGAGCGTTACACTGAGGCCTGTACTCTGGAGCAGGACCGATTTGGAGGTGGTGGGTCCGTCATGGTCTAGGGGCTTTGTGTCACAGCATCATCAGACTGAGCTTGTTGTCATTGCAGGCAATCTCAACGCTGTGCGTTACAGGGAAGACATCCTCCTCCCTCATGAGCTACCCTTCCTGCAGGCTCATCCTGACATGACCTTCCAGCGTGACAATGCCACCAGCCATACTGCTCGTTCTGTGCGTGATTTCCTGCAAAACAGGAATGTCAGTGTTCTGCCATGGCTAGCGAAGAGCCCGGATCTCAATCCCATTGAGCACGTCTGGGACCTGTTGGCTTGGAGGGTGAGGGCTAGGACCATCCCCCCGAAATGTCCGGGAACTTGCTGGTGCCTTGGTGGAAGAGTGGGGTCACATCTCACAGCAAGAACTGGCAAATCTGGTGCAGTCCACTACAGTACTCAATGCAGCTGATGGCCACACCAGATACTGACTGTTACTTTTGATTTTGACTCCCCCTTTGTTCAGGGACACATTATTCAATTTCTGTTAGTCACAGTCTGTGGAATTTGTTCAGTTTCTCTCAGCTGTTTAATCTTATGTTCATGCAAGTATTTACACATGTTTGCTGAAAATAAATGCAGTTAACAGTGAGAGGGCTTGTTTTTTAACTTTTTTATATACAGTGGGGCAAAAAAGTATTTAGTCAGCCACCAATTGTGCAAGTTCTCCCACTTAATTTTCATCATAGGTACACTTCAACTATGACAGACAAAATGAGGAAAAAAAAAATCACGATGCTGTCTGTGTGGGTGGACCAATTCAGTTTGTCTGTGATGTGTACGCCGAGGAACTTAACTTACTACCCTCTCCACTACCCTTCCATCGATGTGGATAGGGGGGTGTTCCCTCTGCTGTTTCCTGAAGTCCACAATCATCTCCTTAGTTTTGTTGACGTTGAGTGTGAGGTTATTTTCCTGACACCACACTCCGAGGGCCCTCACCTCCTCCCTGTAGGCTATCTCGTCGTTGTTGGTAATCAAGCCTACCACTGTTGTGTCGTCCGCAAACTTGATGATTGAGTTGGAGGCGTGCGTGGCCACGCAGTCGTGGGTGAACAGGGAGTACAGGAGAGGGCTCAGGATGCACCCTTGTGGGGCCCCAGTGTTGAGGATCAGCGGGGTGGAGATGTTGTTGCCTACCCTCACCACCTGAATGGTGCCATCAATAAAATGCAATTGTAAGTTGACCATAACTTGTCTGCCCATACCATAACCCCACTGCCAACATGGGTCTATCTGGTCACAATGTAGACGTCAGCAAACCGCTTGTCCGCAAGACGCCATACAAGTGGCCTGCGGTTGTGAGGCTGGTTGGACGTACTGCCAAATTCTCTAAAATGACGGGAGGAGGCTTATGGTAGAGAAATGGCCATTTTAATTCTCTGGCAAAAGCTCTGGTGGACATTCCTGCAGTCAGCATGCCAATTGCACCCTCCCTCAACTTGAGCCATCTGTGGCATTGAGTTCTTTGACAAAACTGAATTTTTTGGTGGCATTTTGTCCCCAGAACAAGGTGCACCTGTGTAATTATCATGCTGTTTAATCAGTTTATTGATATGCCACACCTGTCAGGTAGATGGATTATCTTGGCAAAAGAGAAATACTCACTAATAGGGATGTACACAAATTTGAACAAAATCTGAGATTAAGCTTTTCATGAGTATGGAACATTTCTGGGATCTTTTTCAGATCATGAAACAGGACCAACACTTTACATATTGTGTTGACATTTTTGTTCCATGTAGTTAGAAACTTTTGAGCAATTTAAAAAGCATCGATCAATCCTCTTGCTTGCTGAATTGCAATAAAATAGGTCAGTGTTGGCAATGAACTGGCAGGGAAGTTTGAATGGCGAAAGTGACATGTAGCTCTGGTGTAATGTAATCACAAAGGCTAAATTAATACACTGCTAAAAAAAATAAAGGGAACACTAAAATAACACATCCTAGATTTAAATGAATTAAATATTATTTTTAAATACTTTTTTCTTTACATAGTTGAATGTGCTGACAACAAAATCACACAAAAATGATGAATGGAAATCAAATTTATCAACTCATGGAGGTCTGGATTTGGAGTCACACTCAAAATTAAAACCACACTACAGGCTGATCCAACTTTGATGTAATGTCCTTAAAACAAGTCAAAATGAGGCACAGTAGTGTGTGTGGCCTCCACGTGCCTGTATGACTCTCCCTACAACGCCTGGACATGCTCATGATGAGGTGGTGGCTGGTCTCCTGAGGGATCTCCTCCCAGACCTGGACTAAAGCATCCGCCAACTCCTGGACAGTCTGTGGTGCAACGTGACGTTGGTGGATGGAGCGAGACATGATGTCCCAGATGTGCTCAATTGGATTCAGGTCTGGGGAACGGGCGGGCCAGTCCATAGCATCAATGCCTTCCTCTTGCAGGAACTGTTGACACACTCCAGCCACATGAGGTCTAGCATTGTCTTGCATTAGGAGGAGGCCAACCGCACCAGCATATGGTCTCACAAGGGGTCTGAGGATCTCATCTCGGTACCTAATGGCAGTCAGGCTACCTCTGGCGAGCACATGGAGGGCTGTGCGGCCCCCCAAAGAAATGCCACCCCACACCATGACTGACCCACCGCTAAACCGGTCATGCTGGAGCATGTTGCAGGCAGCAGAACGTTCTCCACGGCGTCTCCAGACTGTCACGTCTGTCACATGTGCTCAGTGTGAACCTGCTTTCATCTGTGAAGAGCACAGGGCGCCAGTGGCGAATTTGTCAATCTTGGTGTTCTCTGGCAAATGAAAAACTTCCTGCACGGTGTTGGGCTGTAAGCACAACCCCCACCTGTGGACGTCGGTCCCTCATACCACCCTCATGGAGTCTGTTTCTGACCATTTGAGCAGACACATGTACATTTGTGGCCTGCTGGAGGTAATTTTGCAGGGCTCTGGCAGTGCTCCTCCTGCTCCTCCTTGCACAAAGGCGGAGGTAGCGGTCCTGCTGCTGGGTTGTTGCCCTCCTACGGCCTCCTCCACGTCTCCTGATGTACTGGCCTGTCTCATGTTAGCGCCTCCATGATCTGGACACTACGCTGACAGACACAGCAAACCTTCTTGCCACAGCTCGCATTGATGTTCCATCCTGGATGAGCTGCACTACCTGTGCCACTTGTGTGGGTTGTAGACTCCGTCTCATGCCACCACTAGAGTGAAAGCACCGCCAGCATTCGAAAGTGACCAAAACATCAGCCAGGAAGCATAGGAACTGAGAAGTGGTCTGTGGTCCCCTCCTGCAGAACCACTCCTTTATTGGGAGTGTCTTGCCTATAATTTCCACCTGTTGTCTATTCCATTTGCACAACAGCATGTGACATTTATTGTCAATCAGTGTTGCTTCCTATGTGGACAGTTTGATTTCACAGAAGTGTGATTGACTTGGAGTTACATTGTGTTGTTTAAGTGTTCCCTTTATTTTTTTGAGCAGTGTATATTGCTGCACTGATGCATTGTAAAAATAAAAACAGCCAGAAATGTATTTATTCATTCACACAACAAACTCAGACCTGTCAGTGGCAGGCTACCCTGTATTTTGTCGTATAAAAAATATTCTGCCAATGTATCCAGTCATAAAATGTAGTAGGCTAGAAATTACATGAAATGTTTATATAGGCCTATATTAATTCATGGGGCTGGTAAGACATTAGGGGACTTGGTGAGTGACATCAGTAGCATCTTTAGGCTTAATTTAGGCCTGAATCTCTCGCGATAAACCTGTTTACTGTTAGTGCGGCCTTATACCGAACCTAAACCGGCTGCGCGCATGCGCTATCGTGCATACATTTATTTTGTCCCCCTACACAAGATGCGATCACGACACGCAGGTTAAAATATCAAAACAAACTCTGAACCAATGACATTAATTTGGGGACAGGTCGAAAAGCATTAAACATGTATGGCAATTTCGCTAGTTAGCTTGCACTTGTTAGCTAATTTGTCCTATTTAGCTAGCTTATTTTTCCTGGAATATAAACATTGAGTTGTCATTTTACCTGAAATGCACAAGCTCCTCTACTTCGCCAATTAATCCACACATAAAACGGCCAACCGAATCGTTTCTAGTCATCTCTTTCTTCCAGGCTTTTTCATCTTTGAACTTATATGGGGATTGGCATCTAAACTTTCATAGTATTACCACGACTACCGGCAAAACAGTTTGTCTTTCAATCACCCACGTTGTTATAGCCAATGAGGAGATGGCACGTGGGTTCCTGCTTCTATAAACTGATGAGGAAATGGGAGAGGCAGGACTTTCAGCGTGATCTGTCGTCAGAAATAGGGACTTCTATTTTAGCCCTTGGCATCGCAGACGCCCGCAATAATTGAATAACATGGATTTCTAAATGTATTTTGCGACGCTCGCACACGCAACGTGTCCGGTCTGGTCAGAATGTTATGCTTTTGTTCCATCAATGCAATTATGATAATGTAGCCTGTGTTCAACCAGTAGATGGAGCCATAACTTCAATATTTTCTTCTGGCCATTGAGTCACTAATGTTATGGAAACTTGTATGTTGCATTTCTGTAAGATGTCCTTTCTTGAGTCTCAGAAACTGAGGCCATCTTTACACTACGACAAATGTTGTGTATAAACAAAAAATAAATCTGTCACTTACATTATAACAGATCAGCGCCTTTCTCGTGTCCAGGTGGTGAAGATGAGTCGTCGTCTGGCGGGTCTGGAGAAGCAGAACACTGAACGCAGACAGACTGAACTGGTGCTCTTCTCCCTGCTCCTTTCTGCCTGCCTGCTCAACGGATGGCTCTGGATACGCAGATAACAGACACACGTCACTCAAATAGCCCACTCATCTGCTCTGCAACGCTACTTTGCTCAACTCTGCATTACACATCCACTCAGCTGGGTAGTTTGTCAGTGCACTTATTCTTACACACATGTTGGTGTTAGATGTTGAGCATGTATAGATCGCAATGGCCCATCTCCTTTCTTCCAAGGCCAGGGCCCAGATTCACTAAACACTTCTTACGCAAAAACTTAAGGTTCTTAAGAAGAAAAATACGTTCATAAGATAGTTTAAGTGCAATTCCTCAACAATATCTTCTTACAAATCTTCATTTCTTGGCAACTTATCTAGCTAGCAATGGCAATCATGTTAGCATGATTACTGCTCTAAAACATGTTATTGGGTTTAAGATTTTCAATACTGAAACTTTGAGATGAAGTTTGTGAATTAAACTGCTTTCATGAGCTTTTTCTCACACTGCCAAGAGTTTAGCTAACTTGGAATTAAGAACCAAATTTCTTCTTAAGGAGAAAGGGCAAGAAAATGTCCAATAACCATTTGAGGAATAACAACTTTCTTCAAGTCTATAGTTAAGGTCTAGTTAAGGTTTTGTGAATCTGGGCCCCAGGAGAGGAAGCTATTTCAGCAACTGTTAAGGTAGGGCCTTAGGACTATGATGATAAAATGATGTTGAGCATTAGTGGTGTGCATAGGTCACAAATATGGACTAAGTTGATTGTCAAGATGGATGCTGGCATATTTCAACATTATCAGGGATTGATCCATTTCATGTTTGCCTAAAGGATTGGCCATCTCTGTGACTTGAACAGCTAGTGCTTACCACGGTTGGAGGTGGTGATAGGAAATGATAGTGTTACTGCGGAGGCTTCTATATTGTTGTCGTTGAGATGGATAATCAGATTTACGTCATAGGTCTGTCAAAACACAGCGTGTGTAAACTATACATTTCAATCTAGTTGTTAACCACTGGTGGTGGAATGCCATGAGTCAGTTGGTAACTGGTCCAAAGTATTTAGTATACTATTATGGTATGATTTACTTGGAACTTTTCAGACTTAGAGAAGCCTAAATTGTAATCCGTTTCAGACAGTACATGTGTAATAAGGTCCTTCTGTAAGGCCTCTATTTAATCAAGACTAAAGTGAGACATGTCTGCGTTTGAATGCCTGCGACATGAAGTGCTTTGAAGTTGGCTGCCTCAGTGGCTTTGATCTTTTCCAGACCAGTTTATAATATGAAATGATATGTTTCTCAGAAGTCAAATGACATTAACCATGAATGTAAATTGAACACTAATTGATTACATGGGGTTTCTTGTTCTTTTTCCATTTTTGAAGTTGTACTGGGTTTACAATAAATTAAATATAATGTTGAGTGAGGTTTGTTTTGTCCGTTGGGTCTTTCACCTGCTTGAACCTCGTCTGGGGCCGTATTCATTACGTCGATTCTGTTGCAAACGGAACAGAAGTGTTTTTTTCCATTGGAAAACTTCCGTTTGCTGTTAGGGTACGCATGTTTACTCCAATGGTTTGACATTTGAGTCGTTATTTCTAACATCGATAGTGCCTACACTTTCTTGCGCCGTTTTGAACTTCTAACACAGTAGGGATAATAAGGGAGTGGTTTGACACACGAGCAACTGCTCACACCGCTGAAACATCTGGGTGGTAATTCATTATGCAGATTCTGATGCATGGGATTTGTCAGGTGTTGCATTCAATGGCAACAAGCTGCTTGTGGATTGACAGCTCAAATCCGTTCCACCAAGACACTGCATTTCAATCCGATTGAATCTAGCCCTTAGATTCTTAGATATCAAAGAAGTAATCTAGTCTCGTTCCACTGCATGTTCCCCTCTAATCAGGGACTGATTTAGACCTGGGACAACAGGTGGGTACAATTATCAGGTAGGACAGAACTAGCACGGCGGTGGGAGGCTCTTCATGGAGGGTGTGATGTAAGCAAATACATTGAAAAGTCACCTTGTCCTAGAAAGATTTCCAGGGTTATCGAAACGTTACACCAGGGTAAGCCTACAGGGAACACAGCCCTTGAGTGTTTCTAAAATCCCCTATGGGGTAAAATGAATGGAACCGTTTGACTGCTAGGTTTTATAACTCTTACTGTGGTACTCTATACCAAAAAAATACATGTAGTGTACATTATAAGAGGAAAATGCACAGAAAAGTCACGTTGTATATTTATTTAACAAAATAAATGTAATACTAAACCAAGTAAACTCACTATCTGAAACATTTGGAAAGTCGTCAGGAGTACATAAATTACACCCCAAAAACGTTCAACCACAAATAAAAACGGCATGAAATGTTTTTTTTTTGTAAAACCAGATGGTTGACTAGAAATACAATTTAATTAAACATGAATGGCGATTGTACAGTAATGACATTGTCAAGCAGCATCTATTTTACAGACGTTGAAAGGCACAAATACTAGAAGACCTTGCATCTTTAAAAAATTAACATTCATTACTACCAGAGATTCCGGTAAACTCACCAACTCTGCTCTTGATTGACCAAAAACGTTAATACATAGTTTGATAATTATTCCCATCACCACACTGATAAGGCAGGTCTACAGGCTCACTGACTTAAACATGTAAATGCTAATCATCTGTTTTGACAGTAATGGGTACAGAACACCTTATGAAATTTGAAGCAAGACCCATGGACTGGCATTTGGGTGGGACCGCAAAGAGTTGCATATTGTGCTGTATGCTATCAGTACAGATTTTAAGGGGAACACCTTTGCTTTAAGAGTTGAATTAATGTATAAATGACATTTCTGAAGCTTCCGGTGCAGGCTGGTACAGTACTTGATAACGGGGACTTTGACATGATTGTTGGTAACACCATGAAAAAACATTTGATGCTCTCCCAATAAATTGAACATGAAATCCATTGGCCTTTTGAAAATGTAACCATTGAAAAGTGTCATTTTACAAACAGTAAAACAGCAAGTGCAACTGATAGCCATCCAAATGAGCCTTAGCAAGAAGCGTAAAATGAACACCAAAAATATATATATATATTAGGTGTTCAATCCCATAGTCCCCACCCAAGGTTCAGTCTCCAATCCCAGGGTCCATTGTCTATCCTGGACTAACAACTTGACACTACAAGGGGAGAAATTGCCCCCCCCCCCCCCCGTGCTGGACATTTTTAATTTCTTAACACTATTTGTGCTTTTTATTCAGTTATAAAACTGACATACTGTACACTATATACAAAATTATGTGGACACCCCTTCAAATCAGTGGATTCGGCTATTTTAGCCACACCGTTTGCTGACAGGTGTATGAAATTGAGCACACAGCCATGCAATCTCCATAGACAAACATTGGCAGTAGAATTGCCTGACTGAAGAGCTCAGTGACTTTCAACATGGCACCGTCATAGGATGCCACCTTTCCAACAAGTCAGTTTGTCAAATTTCTGCCCCAGTCAACTGTAAGTGCTGTTATTGTGAAGTGGAAATGTCTAGGAACAACAATGGCTCAGCCGCGAAGTGGTAGGCCACACAAGCTCACAGAACTGCCAAGTGCTGAAGCACGTAAAAAGGCTGTCCTTGGTTGTAACACTTACTACCTAGTTCCAAACTGCCTCTGGATGCAATGTCAGCACAAGAACTGTTCATTGGGAGCTTCATGAAATGGGTTTCCATGGCCAAGCAGCCGCACACAAGCCTAAGATGACTATGCTCAATGCCAAGCAATGGCTAGAGTGGTGAATAGCTCGCCGCCATTGGACTCGAGCAATGGAAACGTGTTTTCTGAAGTGATGAATCACGCTTCACCATCTGGCAGTCGGACGGATGAATCTGGGTTTGGCGGATGCCAGGAGAACGCTACCTGCACCAATGTATAGTGCCAATTGTAAAGTTTGGTGGAGGAGGAATAATGGTCTGGGGTTGTTTTTCATGGTTCGGGCTAGCCCCCTTAGTTCCAGTGAAGGGGAAATCTTAACGCTACAGCATACAATGACATTCTATACGATTCTGTGATTCCAACTTTGTGGCAACAGTTTAGGGAAGGCTCTTTCCTGTTTCAGCAAGACAATGCCCCTGTGCACAAAGCGAGGTACATACAGAAATGGTTTGGCAAAATTGATGTGGAAGAACTTGACTGGCCTGCACAGAGCCCTGACCTCAACCCCATGGAACACCAACTGCGAGCCAGACCTAATCGCCCAACATCAGTGTCCGACCTCACTAATGCTCTTGTGGATGAATGGAACCAAATCCTCTCAGAAATGTTCCAACATCTAGTGGAAAGCCTTCCCAGAAGAGTGGAGGCTGTTATAGCAGCAAAGGAGGGACCAACTCCATATTAATGCCCATGATTTTGGAATGAGATGTTCAACAAGCAGGTGTCCACATACTTTTGGTGATGTAGTGTACTTATTTCAAACACTGGCCTAACTGCATCAGCCAGGTTGGAGAAATGTAGATACGAGGAGACAGTTTGTTCGAGCAGGTGAAGTAAAATTTTGTTTACAGATATTATTGGCCTCAGTGTTGTTGTTTTTTTTAATGTCCACTTAACCTATTGACATTAAAGACAATAGTGGAGTCAGGCTGGTGGAGTGTTTCTTTGGTCCCACATTTTTGTCTTTGGATTAAAAATGCTCACAACTGCTACCTAGATTGTTATATGGGTGGATATTTCAGTCACTGTTTGAAAGTTTGATGTGATATCATAGATATAACATCAAGCCACAGACAAACTCATTCTGTTACCTTTGGTCAAAAGAAAGGGACATGTGCGGTTGTGAAACTGGCTTGGATTTCAACTGCTAACATCACCACATAGGCTGCGTTTAACCAGGCAGCCCAATTCCTATCTTTTGCCCAATTATTGGCAAAAGACCAGAATTGGGCTTCCTTTGTAAACAGAGCCATATAGTTTCATAAATACAATGTCAATCGGTGTAGAAAGACAGTTGATTACCAGATTGTCTGATCATTGCATAAACTAGTAGTTAAAATCCTAACAGACTATTTCAGGCCTAATATCATTTGAAGCAAGTCTGGGCAGAATACCCTTTCAAACCCAACATGACTGGAATGAAGGACACTTAACAGGTATAGTGGAGAACCTTAACTGATGCATAGGCACATCGGTGAACACTAAACCTCTTCTACTGCTGCACTTCTAAAGAGACAGACCCCATCCAGTGGGGTCACACAGGCAGCACATTGGACCACAGTAGAAATGTGAGTCTCGCTCCCCCAAGTTTTCCACTGTGACATGGGGGGCCGGTCCCCCAATACTTTAGACAGTGCATTGTGGTCCTTGGCTGGCAGTGCCATGTAACCGAATGGCTTCTAAAAAAACCTATTCCATTCAGTTCGGTTAAATGATACACATGCCATACATACAGTATCTACAGGTTAAAATAATGTTTTGTAGTTTACAATATCACTGATTACCCAAGTGCCACGTCTAACATTGGTGAATAATGTACTGTTTACTACACATAAATAGATTACCTAAGTCAGACTTAACGTGAAAAAAGTAAGTAGTGCAATAGATGCAACGTATGGTAGCCAATACATTTGGTCCAAGGAGGCTAGTTAACCAATAGCCTCCAGCAACACTGATCGCTCTGATGACACTAAAACCTCCCGAATCACAATCCGTACAAAGTATTGTTCATTAAAGCACATCTAAAAAAGTTGTGCATTTGAACACACCCTCGGTCACTTGACAACTAGTTAAACACCAAACGTTGAAAAAACAAAAAAAGGAATCCTCCACCTATTTTGAAAGTGTGTGTCTGTGAATATTTGTGTGTGTGTATTGATTATGCACAAACACATATTGTCCTCCTGTCCTGTGACCTATAGAGGACATGGTTCAGTTCAGATGAGAATCTCCACCATGTCGTTGTCCTCCTGTTGAGGGGCTGATGTGGCCTGGGGGTGGGACTGCACCATGACACGCCTCTCCAGGGTACTGCTGTGGAACGCTGGCACATCTACAGAAACACAGGGAGAAGTTTGGTCAACTGATCAAAGGGAACATCTACCCCCAAAACAAAGATTCAGCCTGTTCCCCAATCCCCATATAATGCACTACTTTTTACCAGAGCCACATAAGTAGTGCACTATAAAGGGAATAGGCTATTTGCCTTAAAGAAAACAATATCCTGCACACTATATTTGAATGGGCGATTTGACCCCATATTGCCCATCCAGAGCATCTGACCCTTAACCTCTCCCCCCAGCTACTGCTTGGTTGAAACAAATGTGTGGTTTCTGGTAGAGGTTGACCGATTTCAAGTTTTCATAACAATCGGAAATCGGTATTTTTGGGCGCCAATTTGCCGATTTTTTAAAATTTACTTTAATTATTATTATTTTATACCTTTATTTAACTAGGCAAGTCAGTTAACCTCTTCAACCTATGGGGGCGCTAATGTCATTATTGGATAAAAAAAAATGTGCCCGTCTTAAGCGCAATATTTTGTCACGAAAAGATGCTCGACTATGCATATAATTGGCAGCTTTGGAAAGAAAACACTGACGTTTTCAAAACTGCAAAGATATTATCTGTGAGTGCCCCAGAACTGATGCTACAGGCGAAACCAAGATGAAACATCAAACAGGAAATTAGCTGAATTTTTGAAGCTCTGTTTTACTATTGTCTCCTTATATGGCTGTGAATGTGCTGTGAACGAGCTTATGCTCTCTGCCGTTCTTCCAAGATGTCTGAAGCATTGTGACGTATTTGTAGGCATATCATTGGAAGATTGGCCATAAGAGACTACATTTGCCAGGTGTCCGCCTGGTGTCCTTTGTCTAAATTGGTGCGCAATTCTCAGTAGCACTCATTTTCCCATGGGATACAGAGGGAGAAGCACACTTCCAGGAACGATACATCATTGAAGAGATATGTAGAAAAACACCTTGAGGATTGATTCTAAACAACGTTTGCCATGTTTCAGTCGATATTATGGAGTTATTTTGGAAAAAGTTCGGCGTTTTTATAACTGAATTTTCTGGGGTTTTTTGTAGCCAAACATGACGCAGAAAACGGACCGATTTCTCCTGCACAAATCATCTTTCAGGAAAACTGAACATTTGCTATCTAACTGAGTCTCCTCATTGAAAACATCCGAAGTTCTTCAAAGGTAAATGATTTATTGTTTTTGCTGGTTTTTGTGAAAATGTTGCCTGGTGATGCTAATGCTAAATGCTAATGCTAAATGCTAGTTTTGCTATGGTAGAGAAGCATATTTTTGAAAATCTGAGATGACAGTGTTGTTAACAAAAGGCTAAGCTTGAGAGCTAGCATATTGATTTAATTTCATTTGCGATTTTCATGAATAGTTAACGTTGCGTTATGGTAATGGGCTTGAGGCCGTAGTCATGATCCCGGATCCGGGTTGGCTCGACGCAAGAAGTTAAGAACACATTCTTATTTTCAATGACGGCCTTGGAACGGTGGGTTAACTGCCTCGTTCAGGGGCAGAAGATTTTCACCTTGTCAGCTCGGGGGATCCAATCTTGCAACCTTACAGTTAACTTGTCCAACGCAATAACGACCTGCCTCTCTCTCATTGCACTCCACAAGTTACCTGTTACGCGAATGCAGTACGCCAAAGTAAGTTGCTAGCTAGCATTAAACATATCTTATAAAAAAACAATCAATCATAATCACTAGTTAACTACACATGGTTGATGATATTACTAGATATTATCTAGCGTGTCCTGCGTTGCATATAATCTGACTGAGCATACAAGTATCTAAGTATCTGACTGAACGGTGGTAGGCAGAAGCAGGCGCGTAAACATCCATTCAAACAGCACTTTCGTGCGTTTTGCCAGCAGCTCTTCGTTGTGCATCAAGCATTACGCTGTTTATGATTTCAAGCCTATCAACTCCCGATATGAGGCTGGTGTAACCGAAGTGAAATGGCTAGCTAGTTAGCGCGCGCTAATAGCGTTTCAAACGTCACTTGCTCTGAGCCTGTGGTTGTTTCCCTTGCTCTGAATGGGTAACGCTGCTTCGATGCTGGCTGTTGTTGTTGTGTTGCTGGTTCGAGCCCAGGGAGGAGCGAGGAGAGGGACGGAAGCTATACTGTTACACTGGCAATACTAAAGTGCCTATAAGAACATCCAATAGTCAAAGGTTAATGAAATACAAATGGTATAGAGGGAAATAGTCCTATAATTCCTATAATAACTACAACCTAAAACTTCTTACCTGGGAATATTGAAGACTCATGTTAAAAGGAACCACCAGCTTTCATATGTTCTCATGTTCTGAGCAATGAACTGAAACGTTTGCGTTCTTACATGGCAAATATTGCACTTTTACTTTCTTCTCCAACACTTTGTTTTTGCATTATTTAAACCAAATTGAACATGTTTCATTATTTACTTGAGGCTAAATTGATTGTATTGATGTATTATATTAAGTTAAAATAAGTGTTCATTCGGTATTGTTGTAATTGTCATTATTACAAATAAATAAATACAAATCGGCAGATTAATTGGTATAGGCTTTTTTGGTCCTCCAATAATCGGTATCGGCGTTGAAAAATCATATTCGGTCGACCTCTAGTTCCTGGATTATTTCTTGAATTAGTCTCGTACCATGTCAGAACAGATTTTAAACAAAAGCCCATTTGTATTTGGTTAGATCATTTTCCTAGAAACGATTCAGTTCAGTTCAAGTGATGGGCTACACTGACAATCACAAGCGTCGTTTGCCATTCTGCTATGTTGGCACTGCACATTGCAGAAGCATCCTCGTTGGTCACGTCTAGACTAATTGAAAGTTTCTATTTCTCAAATTGCAGGCAGCGAACACTCAAATACTTCATATTAACTGGGTCTGAAAAAACTGTGGACCCTAGTTAAAGCATATAATTAGGACCTGTGGTCAGGACAAACTGCTGGCCTTGTGTCCACGGTGGACAACACTAATGTCGATTGCACTGTCCTACTGTACCTGCGATGCGGTCAGGTATGTAGACGGGGCTGGGGCTGGAGAGGCGGCTAGGCAGGGTCGTGCTCTGCAGGGCTGGGGTGCTAGGCTTGCTGCTAGCCTCCTGGTTCTGGCCCTTGTCTGTCTGGGTGCAGCTGTCCCTGCTGCCCGTCTTAGAGTGGCCTGCTGTCAGGGGCAGGACCGGGGAGGGAGATGACGAGATGGACTCTGTCCTCAGAGAATCGGTACGGTACTCTGGACCCAACAGAACTCCTGAGGGGAGGGAACAGAGAAGACCTGTTAGGCATGTGGTGGTGCTGGGTTACCCATGACAACTTGTTTATTGATGCACATGGAAGCAAGTTGAAGTAAGATAAAATAGTCGATAGTAACAGACAGTACATTCAGCATTCACACAATTAAGCAAGATTCAAATCAGCCTGTACCAGCAAGCACAGCACCATTGATAATATTAAACCACCCTCCTCCATCACCAGCAGGCTATTACTCATTCAATGTTACTATTGAAATCTAAGTTACATAAAAACCCACAGCTGAAGACCATTCATGTCAATGATACCCTCCACACCCCTTTGTCTCTCCGTCATCACGCTCTGACGCACACATCTCAGGGGCCTGCGAATCAACTTCCTGTACCCTCCCTGCCCTCTTCCTCCTAACCAGACTTCCGGCTTTTGTGCCTCTACCCTGCATCTGAAATGACACCCTTATAGTTCACTACTTTTCACAAGAGGTCGAGTCTAGTCAAAAGTAGTGCCCTCCCTATGTCTGCAGTTCCAGTATCTAACCCACTCAATTCAAATTAATCCATCAAATATAACAAGGGAAAACTCAAATAGCCTTTATCATGTGGCACATAACACAACCAAAACCCATTAAAACCAATAGAATTCTTACCCAGGCTGCCCTTCCAGCTGCTGTCCTTGCGCTCTTCTGTGATGGGGGAGCTGCTGAGGCCCAAGCTGTGTGAGAGCAGGCCCGAGCCGCCCGTGTTTGCGATGGACATCAGAGACTTGGAGGGTCGCATGGTGGCCGCGGCATCCCGGTCCTTGTTGGGATCCTTCCTGGAACGCTGGTGGAGCACTTTGATCATGGCATCCTTCTCAATGATCTGGGCGTGCAGGTTCTTGATCCTATGGGACGGGACATGAGTATAGTTCTTCAAATAAAAGGAAGTACAACATCCTGCAAAGTGCAGACTGCATTAATGTGATTGTGTTCTGTATGATCAGTGAGAACAATTGCACTGAAGTTCTAGGATCTAGGGTAAGTGGTTGTGTTAAGCTGTAAAGGATCGTATCTGTATAGTGCACTGTACAGAACATGATTATTATATGAAATGGATAGGTTTAATGCCTCTCCAGGCATTTTGAAGATCAGTTGATCTGAATAGACCTGTGGATGTGTCTCAAACACACAACTATCTACCTGCTTTCCATGTCAAGACAGCGGCGGTTGGCCAGCAGGATCTCCTCCTCCTCCTTCTGGATACGAGCCTCCACTGACAGCTGCTGCTCATAGCTGCTGCTGGCAGAGTGGCTTATCATTGACGACGACGTGTCCCTCTGGGTGGCGACGGAGGCGGCAGCGTCTAAGGCAAACTGCCTCATGACGCTCTCCTCCAGGTACTTCTGCTCCCACTTGGTCATGTCTGCCTCCAGGGCCAGGATCCTCTCCTCCTTCTCCCTCAGGTGCTCCATCAGCGCCGTGGCATTGTACTCCTGACCACTGCTGCTGCTCTGGGAGCCGCCTTGTCTCTGGATGGGTGGAGGGGAGGAAGGAAGACAATGGGAGTGGGAGGTGTGGCCGTCAGTGAACATAATTGTTCCAAGAGCTCGACCGCCATCCAAGTGAGCAATCAAGTCACATTCACATTTGTATTACCAATACACACAATTTCTGCCTATATCATGGCCTATGGCAACACTGGCTGGTAGAGAGGCAAGGCTCCAAGTATGTCTGTAGTCTCTGTGGACCAGACAATCTGTCTGCTCCCAAAGGCTCTAATGGAATATACAGTACCAGTCAAAAGTTTGGACACACCTAGTCATTCAAGGGTTTTTGACTGGTTCTGCTCTCTTCCTCTCTCCTACTTCTCTCCCTTCCCCTCCGGTGTTCTGTCATCTACAACCTTTCCCCCACATTCTCAGCATCCTTGAGGACCTGGCTGCGCTCTATTAATGAGAAAACATCATGTGATGCCCCGCTTGGCTCTGCTCGGACACATAGAAAGAGAGAATGGGATTTAAGGAATAGATCATCTCTGTTGGGACTGGGAGAGAGAGAGCCTGGAATTCTGGGTCAGGTCACCCTGCTGACGCTGAATGCAGCTGAGATGCTGCACCGTCTCATAGGCAGGTTAGTGTTTTTCATCATGAATCTATTTCTGGAGGCCGTTCTGTGGAGTGGTCACTAGCTGGCACAGCCACAAAGTCATAACATCTGATTTAAAGCTAACTCGAACCACACTGCTAACCCTAATGCTTAACACTAACCTTAAATCAAGACCAAAAAGCTCATTTGTCTTTACAATATAGCCAATTTTGACTTTGCAGCTGGCTTAAGGGGAAATCGCTCATTTCTACCTTCAGGATCAGACTCCTGACAATAAACATCAGCATGCGTCTCAGTGTCTTTAACACTGTTTATGTGTTTACGGTGCATGTATGAATCTGTTATTCAATGCGTTTCTATGCCCCCCTCCCCGAGTGTACGTTTAGTTTTTTTGACCTAACACTACACAGCTGATTCAAATAACCAACTCATCATCAAGCTTTGATCATTTATTTATTTATTTTTTATTTCACCTTTATTTAACCAGGTAGGCTAGTTGAGAACAAGTTCTCATTTGCAACTGCGACCTGGCCAAGATAAAGCATAGCAGTGTGAACAGACAACAACACAGAGTTACACATGGAGTAAACAATTAACAAGTCAATAACACAGTAGGAAGAAAAAAAAAGAGTCTATATACATAGATGCAAAAGGCATGAGGAGGTAGGCGAATAATTACAATTTTGCAGATTAACACTGGAGTGATAAATGATCAGATGGTCATATACAGGTAGAGATATTGGTGTGCAAAAGAGCACAATGTGTAGTGCTACGGAAAAAAACTAAAAACGTGGCCCTGGTTTCCCAGGACCGACTTTGGGAAACCCTGCTCTAGAGGGGTTCAAAAGGACGTTCGTTTTGAAGTGTGTGTCCTATCTGAGAGATATGAGAATGATCAGGAAACTTCTTTTTGACACATATTTAACCCCTTTTTTTAAGCTACTAAACTACTTCCATATATATAATATCAGTCTAAACTTTGGACTCACCCTACTCACTCAAGGGTTTCTCTTTATTTTGACTATTTTCTACACTGTAGAATAGTGAAGACATCAACACTGAAATAACACATATTGGAATCTCGTAGTAACCAAAAAAGGTGTTAAACAAATCAAAATATATTTTATATTTGAGATTCTTCAAAGTAGCCACCCTTTGCCTTGAAGACAGCTTTGCACACTCTTGGCATTCTCTCAACCAGCTCCACGAGTTTGTCAGTCACCTTGAAGGCATTTCAATTAACAGGTGTGCCTTGTTAAAAGTACATTTGTGGAATTTCTTTCCTTCTTAATGCATTTGAGCCAATCAGTTGTGTTGTGACAAGGTATGGGTGGTATACGGAAGATAGCCCTATTTGGTACACGTGTTATTTGATGTCTTCACTATTATTCTACAATGTAGCTTATTATATTTAAATATATTAAATGTTAAAAAACAAAGAAAAACCCTTGAATGAGTAGTTGTGTCCAAACATTTCACTGGTTCTGTACTTCCATTCATTTTGTAAACTGGTCCCAGGCTGCCTTCAGGTGAGTGTTGTGAGGCTTGTGGGCTTTCTAGAGCAAAACAACCGACATGAACGTGTTCGTGAGAGGCTCACCTTAGAGGGGTCATATTAGTATGTAGCCCAAACTGTTCGGACGCTACAGACGTTTTCGTGAGATGTTGTGGATTGAGACACAGACCATGCAAAAAAATATATATTTCTATCTTACACAGATTTTGCTGGGGATTTTTTGGAATGCAAATGAGATTTTCACGGGGCCCCGGGAATTCAGTCAAGTAGGTTAACACACCATGTGTGTCTGAGTGTGTGTGCTTCTCTCACCTGCTGCATGCGTAGTGACTCCAGCTCCCGCTCCAGCCGCGTGCGTAAGCGGTGCTCCAGCTGCTCTCTCTTCTCACAGGCAGCCTGGAGCTGGGACAGGGCCTGCTGCATGCGCTCCACCTTCTCCACATACACCTGCTTCTTCTTCAGCTGCAGCCAGGGAGACAAAACATACAGACAGGATGTGGTCACGGCACAGACCGGAAGTCTGGAACACCGGAACTGTCGTTGTGTCACCATTAACTAGATGGCCTGAGAACACTACCTGCCCTCCAGGACACCTACACCACCCGATGTCACAGGAAGGCCATAAAGATCATCAAGGACAACAACCACTGCAAGCCACTGCCTGTTCACCCCGCTATCATCCAGAAGGCGAGGTCAGTACAGGTGCATCAAAGCAGGGACCGAGAGACTGAAAAACAGCTTCTATCTGAAGGCCATCAGACTGTTAAACAGCCACCACTAACATTGAGTGGCTGCTGCCAACACACTGACTCAACTCCAGCCACTTTAATAATGGGAATTGATGGGAAATGATGTCAAATATATCACTAGCCACTTCAAACAATGCTACCTAATATAATGTTTACATACCCTACATTATTCATCTCATATGTATACGTATATACTGTACTCTATATCATCTACTGCATCTTTATGTAATACATGTATCACTAGCCACTTTAACTATGCCACTTTGTTTACATACTCATCTCATATGTATATACTGTACTCGATACCATCTACTGTATCTTGCCTATGCCGCTCTGTACCATCACTCATTCATATATCTTTATGTACATATTCTTTATCCCCTTACACTTGTCTGTATAAGACAGTAGTTTTGGAATTGTTAGTTAGATTACTTGTTGGTTATTACTGCATTGTCGGAACTAGAAGCACAAGCATTTCGCTACACTCGCATTAACATCTGCTAACCATGTGTATGTGACAAATAAAATTAGATTTGAAGTAGACAGGAAGTGAGGGGGGGGGGGGGGGGGGTTGCATTCCATTCCAGAAACCTGCTCCTCCCTTTAACCCGACTTGTTCACTCCCCTTCTGACTGGGTTGGTGAAAGCAATGGTTTCCTTTGTTTGCACCACAATATAATTGCTCTCATCTAAGGAATGAAAAGACAGGAGTTGAAATACGGCTAGGTAGGAAACAGGGAAACAGGTGAGACTTTGTTTCACCTATGCTCCCCTTCCTCCAAACATCCCCCACCCAGCGCCCCAACTCCAACCCACCAATCCAAGATAATGCAGTATCCACAATACCCATGTTTCAATGTCCCTTTGAACTGCTGCAGGAGCTGTATTTGGCTCTACTCAATGGACTGATTTAGCTCAGGGACACTCTTTTTAAAGAAATAAGAGGAAAAGAGAGAAAGAGAGGGACAAATAGAGGAGCATATACAGAGTTCCCACACTGACAGAGAAACAGAGAAAGCAGGCCAAGAATCTGGCACTGTTCAGAGCTTTTTCATGGCAGATATAAAACTCCAACTCAACAGCCTTTGTTCAAGGAAACAAGCGTGAGTTTGTGGCGGTGCCGGGCAAAAGTGGATCAACCCTGTGCTTTTTAGGACACTCCAGGTCTGTTTCCTGCTTCGCTCGGCCCCAACTGGCTAACTAGCCTTCTGGGCTATTTCAGACATATTACCAGCCAACCAACAGAACCAACCAGCCAGGGGTATCAAAGCTCGGAGCAGCTCCACATGAGAGTTTTGTCCAGGTCCACACAGAGGCCAGTCTTTTGGACCATTCCTCTCGGAGGCTGGGCCATGAATGATGTTTTGAGTAAATATAAACAACCCATTTTGCAGTCGTTTGTCTTATCTTTTAAACAGTCCAAACCAACCCCATGAATCACAACTCAACACATACCCGACCCCATCTTTAGCCAATGACGTCATCAATACCAGGTGATAGGATGGATGACACTGTGGTTCAATACTGATATTCTCAGGCTATCCAGCTTAATGGTGACACAACGACAGGGAACATACTAGAGGTTGACCGATTAATCGGCATGGACGATTAATTAGGACCAATTTCAAGTTTTCATAACAATCGGTAATCTGCATTTTTGTATGCCGATTATGGCTGATTACATTGCATTCCACAAGGCAACTGCGTGGCAGGCTGACCACCTGTTACGCGATTGCAGCAAGGAGCCAAGGTAAGTTGCTAGCTAGCATTAAACTTATCTTATAAAAAACAATCAATCTTCTTCTGTTAATTTATCATCAAATCACAGCATACTTCGCCAAATGGGTGATAATTTAACAAAAGAACATTCATGAAAAAAAGCACAATCGTTGCACGAATGTACCTAACCATAAACATCAATACCTTAAAACCAATACACAGAAGTATATATTTTTAAACCTGCATATTTAGTTAAAATAAATTAATGTTAGCAGGCAATATTAACTATGCAACAGTTTGGGCCGCCTGGCTCGTTGCGAACTAATTTGCCAGAATTTTACATAATTATGACATAACATTGAAGGTTGTGCAATGTAACAGCAATATTTAGACTTAAGGTTGCCACCTGTTCGATAAAATACGGAACGGTTCTGTATTTTCCTGAAAGAATAAACATTTTGTTTACGAAATTATAGTTTCCGGATATGACCATATTAATGACCAAAGGCTCGTATTTCTGTGTTTATTATATTATAATTAAGTCAATGATTTGATAGAGTAGTGAGCGGTGGTAGGCAGCAGCAGGCTCATAAGAATTCATTCAAACTTCCCTACGTTTGCCAGCAGCTCTTAGCAATGCTTGAATCACAGCGCTATTTATGACTTCAAGCCTATCAACTTCTGAGATTAGGCTGGCAATACTAAAGTGCCTATTAGAACGTCCAATAGTCAAAGGTATAGAGAGAAATAGTCGACGTGTCATAATTCCTATAATAACTACAACCTAAAACTTCTTAACTGGGAACATTGAAGAACTGGGAATATTGAAGCACCAGCTTTCATATGTTCTGAGCAAGGAACTTAAACTTGAGCTTTTTTACATGGCACATATTGCACTTTTACTTTCTTCTCCAACACTGTGTTTTTGCATTATTTAAACCAAATTGAATATGTTTCATTATTTATTTCTGTATTATATTAAGTTAAAATAAAAGTGTTCGTTGTTCATTCAGTATTGTTGTAATTGTCATTATATATATAAAAAATATATATAAATCGTCCGATTAATCGGTATCGGCTTTTTTGGGTCGTCCAATAATCGGTATTGGCATTGAAAAATCATAATCGGTCGACCTCTAGAACATATTGTAGCTAGTTTATTTTACACTCAACAGAAACTCATGCCTTGTCCACCAGGGGGCATAAATATACCCTCATTCAATCAACTGAACTAATGCCAGGAAGTATTCAAGTATCCAAGACATTTCTGATATCACCTATTCATGAAACAACAGTGAGAACATCATGGCTGCATTTAAACAGGCAGCCTAATTTGGATCTTTTTCAAATATAATTGGTCTTTTGACCAATCAGATCAGCTCTTTTGCACAATAATTGGGCAACATATCAGAATTGGATTGCCTGTGTAAACACAGCATATGACAGTCAGATCCTCACCTCCTCCTCCAGTTTGACTACTTTGGCCTGGGCGTTGTTGAGAGCCTGGTCCCTGATCTCAATGTGTCGTCTCTGGTCGTCCGTGGAGGAGTGCAGTGAGTTCAGCTCTATCTCCAGCTTCTCCTTCTCACGCACCGTCTCTTTGTCTGGGAGACAAACAACACACTGAGGTCTAGCCCTTTAAAAATATTGATCTTCCTTCCATTTACTAAAAATAGTTCTGTCATGAGGTGACTTTAAAAAAAATGGCATTCTCCATATTAACTAAACATTTTAAACAGTGTGTTGTGTGTGTGTCATTTTGTTAAATGTATGCAACTTGTAGTGAATAAGTAGTGTTTTTGCAGTACATGAACCCCAGACCCTTTGCCTGGTTCTTTTTCTAACTGATGAGGCCACACAGAGGTATGTTCAGAGTGGATGTAGAATGTCAGAGAGGCTTGGTCTAGCCTGGCGTTCCCTGATAGTGTGAGTGATTTGCTCACTCTGGGTGAGTAGCTGAGAGATGGTCTTTCGGTTGTCTTCCGTTCCCTCCCACTCCTTAGCAGCTAGCTGCTTGTTGGCAGTATCCATACGCTCTGCAACAGAGAATGGCATTACCAAAGTCAGGTCCGAGCCAGCCTGAGGGCCAAGTGGCCAAAGAGACACACATGTGAACACACACACGCATACATAAATATGCTCTTATTTTTGTAAATCAAATATTTGCAGGAGTTAGATCATAATATGGCAACAACCTGGTCAAACGGGAATAAAGCTCTTTAAAGAAAACACTCTTAAACTCTTTGCAGAGTTGCACATTCCATGTAACCAGCCTCTAGTTAATATGCAGGATATGCGCGGTGGGTAGGGGGATTTTGGTGCTATTAAACAGCTCAAACAGACTTTCAACACACGGCTCTGTGATTGTGTAAATGTAGCCGTACAGCCCATGGAATTAAGGGAATATGGAGGTGGAGGGAATTCATAATCCCCTGAAGAGAATTTAATAGGCCCGGAATCAACGTGGAACGGCTCTAAGTTCTTAAGATCCCAGCCTTCGTTCCACTCACATTAAACGCCTTGGGACCCGGTTGCTCGGCAAAATGGAGCAAGCAAAAATAAAATCACTTTATATGTGCACATTTCTCCGCAGAGGAGGAGGTGGAGGTCAACATTCTCTTTGGAGGATTATTTATTTGTATTTTAAAAACATTCATCACATATTAAATATATATCAGAATCAGTACAACAGGCACCGAGTATTATTTACTTTCCTCTTGATACCCACTCCGGTCCCACAACTCTTCAACCTCCTAACCCTCCCTACCCCACCATCCCATGTAAATACAATTACTTATTGTAGGTAAACTACAACCAAAAAGTAAGAAAGAACTGAAAAGTATGGTAAGAATTGAGTCAGGAGAACATTGTCCTGAAACAAAACACACCATTATTTCTGGGCCAAACGTTTCGGGTGACACGACCAAATGCACACAGAAATGTGAGTTATAGATCTGTCATACTCATTGAAAGCAGGTCTAAGAAGCGGAAGATCTGTTGTATGTGCGCTATTTCTATGCTTTTCGTGCTTAAGTTTTGTTTTTGCTTCTTTTACTTTCGGTTTTGTACACCATCTTCAAACAGCTGAAAATACAATATTTTGGATTATTGAACAGATATTTCACAGCGGTTTAGATGGTACAATGATTCTCTACACTATACATTGCTTGTTTTGTTACAAACTGAAATAAGGCGAACTATTACAATTTTAGCAACCAGGAAATGGCGGAGCGATATCTGCATTTTGCATCTTTAAAATAATATTTTGTTGAGTGTTAAGTCAACTAGGCTGGGTCATGAAACATACAGAGAACATTCCAGAAACAAATATTCAGTTGTTCCATTTCTATTCCGTGTTTCTCGAAACACAACGACTGAGGTATACGTTTAGCCTAAACCCCCAAACGTGGAGCAAGATCCATTTCACATGTGTACGGCTGCCAATACAATAGGGGGGGAAAATAGAGGAAGGAAAGACCCCCCAAAAAAGTTATATGTGATTTGTTGTAAAAGCTTGGAATCTCCCCATGGACCCGGTCTGGGCAGGGAGCCATGAATGGAGGTTTTTCTTTCCTCTGCAGGACTGAAGAGTCCAGTGAGTAGAGACTAGAGACATGAAACTGCCCCCCACCCACTCGGCTTCAGCTCAGAAATTCCTACAGAAACAGAGTGTGAGGATTGGAGTGCTAAGGGTCTATGGTCTGCTTTATAGTAAAGATATGAAGTTGAGACTTTGGACTGCCTGTAAACACTAACATATCCAATTTATTGATCATATTGATTCATTGACAGATCGACCAATTGATTGCTCTTTTACGTTTGCTCAGTACTTTTCCACTGTGCCAAAGTCAATACTAGGACTGTGCCGGTCCTGAAAATGTGTCAGCCGGTTATTGTCATGCAAAAGTCTGCCGGCCCCACGGTAATGGACTGTGGCCTCCAGGCATACAAGCCGCTGATGTGCCTTTTGAACATTTAAAAAAGTTAAATACATTTAATAAGCTGGCCGCCAAATTGAGCAGTTGGGGGAGAACGGCCTTAGTCAGGGAGGTGACCAAAAACCTGATGGTCACTCTGACAGAGCTCTAGAGTTCCTCTGTGGAGATGGGAGAATCTTCCAGAAAGACAACCATCTCTGCAGCACTCCACCAATCAGGCCTTTATGGTAGTGGCCAAAAGGAAGCCACTCCTCTATAAAAGGCACATGACAGCACGCTTGGAGTTTGCCGAAAGGCACCTTAAGACTCTCAGACCATGAGAAACATGATTTAATACATTTTAGATTAAGGCTGTAACGTAACAAAATATGGAAAAAGTAAAAGGGTCTGAATACCTCCCAAAGACACTAAATCCTGTGCCATTATTTTATATTACATGATTTCATAGTAAAAATAATATAATAGAAAGCATATTTTCCCATTACAGAGCGAATGCGCATGTGAAGTGGTTATGTTGAGCGTAAAAGTGATCAATCGAAACACATCCTATATGCTAGATTTTGAGTTATTTGGCAACTTTAGTTGTGAACGAAACAAACCTTAGAATGTCTTAGAAATCAACACATATATGGGCAGCATGATGTGACCATAAAAAGCTTGCGCTCTGTTTCTTGCCTCTGGCTGCAAATGCTGTTCTCTCATTCAAATTATCATATTTTCACCCATCAGACTATTCTCAATTTAAACTCAATTTAAACTCGTCTTGAAAATGATTTAAAATGATTTAGAATGGCCCATTATCAAATGGGAGAGAACAGTATACCATGGGCTCTCCAACAGTATGCCTGTAACTACACACTAATGTCTAATTTGGGAAGCCAAGTGAAATCTGTTCGGGAACATTGATAGTAACATGTTTTTATAACAAAACATATTTCACTAAACTGTTGACAGCCCCTCTCTCTGCGCGCTGGAGAAAGGACTGAAGGAGAGAGAGGAGGAGATGGAAATGCATGGTGGTGAGATATTCTGTAGCTAAAGGTAATGTGTCAGCCTATTTATTATAAACATATAACATATACTAGCCTCACTACTAGGCTATTCAAAATCAAATACAAAATCACTATAATTGTAGGCTAAGTCTGTAAGCCACCCTGTACAGGGGCGGCAGGTAGCCTAGTGGTTAGAGCGTTGGGCCAGTTACCGGAAGGTTGCTAGATTGAATCCCCGAGCTGACAAGGTAAAAATCTGTCGTTCTGCCCCTGAACAAGGCAGTTAACTCACTGTATAACGGCACAGTCTAATTTAACTCTTTTCAGGCTTGGACTCATATATAGGCCTATGCATATAGGTGTTTTGAATTAATCATCACCTTATAAAGTGCTGTCCATTTGATTTGTGTTAAGCTTTGAAACAACACCCACAGCGACCATGATTCCTGTGTCTCAACAGTCATGTGGAATTTTACTGTGGTCATGACTTATGACTCCAGGTATGGCGATAATACGGTCACCGCGACAGCCCTCGTCAATGCACAATAGTGACATTATGAACAACACCAGTTTCAACAACATCACAGCACTCTAGTCAAATGCTTAGGAATAAGACCAGATGGAATTGGTGGAAGCTGGATATCTCCAAGTCCTCAGAAAATCCAGTTAAATCAAACGTAACAATGGAATCAATGCAAATCAAGCCTGGCTTCTGAATATGAATAAATACATTACTGAACAAATATGCTAAACTGAAGTCATCTAAATCCAATGCAGAAAGGACACACACTTTTTGCTCACAAAAAAGTAATGCATGGAATAGGTTTAATCTACTGCCATAAATCCATGAACAGGTATCCTATGAACATTAAACTATGCATGCCTTGGATATTCTAGCTGTTTATGGCCTCTCACCTCTGAGGTCCCTGTTGAAGTCGTGCAGCCTGCGCACCTCCAGCTCCAGCTTGTTCCTCATGGTTTTCTCCAGAGCCTCCCTCTTAGTGGATGACTTGGCCAGGTTCTCATAGGCCTCCGACACCAGCGTGATCTCTGTCTCCAACTGACCGGGGAGAGAAGGGGGGGGAGGGGGGGGGGCTAGTCCTTAGGCACGTGTTGATCCAAAAGGATTGGTGTATGCAATATGGCAGAAGAAGGTGGAACTATAACCATACTGTTTATACCCATTCAAAAATGTCAGATCTACATTTGTCCCCCTTTTACCTTCTGCAGCTTGGTGACCTTCTCGCAGCACACCTCCATCTCCTGCTTGAGCAGCCGGTTCTCCTCTGACACCATGTCCACCATCTGCTGGGCGCGGGACATCATGGCGAAGGGGTCCCCCTGGGGGTGGGGATAGTGCTGGGGAGGGTGGCCCTGGGATGACTGGGAGTGGTACTGTTGGTGCTGGTGTTGGAGTTGTTGTTGTTGCTGCTGTTGTTGATACTGGTGGTGCTGCTGGTGGTGCATCCTGGAGGTGGAGCCGTAGGGGTCGTGTGGGAAGCTGTGGCCCCTCTGAATTGGAGGGTGCATGGGCCCGGGACAATATGGGTCTCCCTGGTGTGATCCAGGGCCCTGGGGGCTTCGGGAGCCATGGCGGCGTAGGGGTCCCCCTGGGGGTGGGGGTGTGTGTGGGAGGGGTGGGAGGCGCTGAGGAGACTACCGAGGGTGGAGGACTGGGCTCGGGACAGAGAGCCCACTGAGGTGACCGAGGAGGTGGGGCTGTGGTGATGGACAGACCTCTGGGAGTGGACGGAGCTCTCCTTATTGGACCTGTGGACGTGACAGCCAATCAGAGAGGTTATCACTAATGGAATGTTCGTTTGTTGACTGTATGTGGGTCTTTGGGTCACTCAAGCACAGCTGACTAACAGTCCATAGATATTAACATAACTTATATCTTAGTGCTTGTTTATATAAATATATAACCAGGCAAAACATAGACAATGATACTATCTGTTTAATGTAAACTATGGTGATTCACCTGCCAGAAGCCAACATGTTTTTTTTCAACTGACCTAAAAACTATTGTGAACCACTTTGGAAATAAGCAAACATTCCTGTCTACATGAGACGTCATCAGAGAGCGAACGATCGTGTCGCCACAGGTTTCAGCTGATGATTAAAATGCTGCGGTATTCATAGCGGTTTGCCAATTATTTACTTTCAGGTAAACAAATGATCAAGCAGGAGGGAAAACAGGCAGAACCGGATGTGTCTATCCCCTCTATCCCGACAACTGGCTCAGTGTGTGTGAGAGAAACAACAGGCCTTCCTCATCAGCTTTCCAGCTAATCAAGAAACCTGTTCACCTAAACAGACCGTCTGGCAGGTAGGGAGGGATGTAGGTAGGCAGGCAGGTAGAGAGGCAGATAGTCAGGGAGGCAGACAGGCAGCCAGATAGGGAGGCAGCCAGACAGGCAGGTAGTCAGAGGCAGCCAGATAGGGAGGCAGCCAGACAGGCAGGTAGTCAGGGAGGCAGACAGGCAGACAGATAGGGAGGCAGCCAGACAGGCAGGTAGTCAGGGAGGCAGACAGGCAGCCAGATAGGGAGGCAGCCAGACAGGCTGGTAGTCAGGGAGGCAGACAGGCAGCCAGACAGGCAGCCAGACAGGCAGGCGGCCAGGCAGGCAGGATGATATATGGATAGGACAAGTAAGTCACCCTCTAGCAGTGTGTGTGTGTGTAGACAATGACCCTAAGTCACAATCACCCCTAAAAGCCTAAATCACCCCTTCGAATGTTAGAGGAGAAGCTCTCAATCATGTTGCCTTGTCCAAAAAAGCTCAAGACACAGTGGGTATGTCATTTGTTGAAGTTCTGGATGCCACCCCAGAAGAGACTTTAAATAAATAGCCAGCAGACACAGGGCAGTCTGTCTCTCTAGGGTCATGTTAGGAGTGTGTTTCTCAGCTGAGCCAGGTGTGTGTCATTCAATTAACCAAGACTATCAGTTTTTGTTACTTAAGTACTGGTAGCCACATCAACAACATGGCACTATTAAAAGTTTGATACTATCGTAAAAGTGATATAGCTCAGACAGGCAGGATGTTCCTTCAGACAGTCAGACAGCCAGTGAGTCAGAACGGGGGGAGGTCTGTTAATCTTACTCACCTGAAGGAGCCGTACTCTGGCGGAGGCTGGTAGCGGACGTGTGGCACCTCGTTCCTGCCCTGCTCCCTTGGCCGATGGTCCTGGTAATAGTGCCCACCTTGTTCCTGATGCTGCGGCAGCTGTTTGGAAGAGGAGCCCATGTTCTTGAAGGGGTAGTCAGGTGGGGGGCCCCGGTGTTGGCCCGAGGGCTTGTAGTAGTCCCCCGGCGGACCCGGAGGGGGCAGCTGGGGGGAAAGAGGGGCACTAGTGACAGGGGCGTGGGCCTTGACCCCGCTGGTGGCCAGCGAGAGCTGCATGAGGCGCTCGGAGAGGGAGCGCACGTGGCCCTGCTTCAGGTCCTTGAGCCCGTCGTCCTGGTGCACCTTTCCCCCGCTGCTCAGACGCTGAACCGTGGGACGCCCCTCCGTATGCACCTTGCCATTGTTGGTTACAGCCGTCACGTAAAATGCTGCGCCCACCGACGGAGGCAACTGTTGTTGTTGTTGTTGATGTAGCTGGTGGTGCGGGTGGCCGCGAAAGTACTGCGACTGCACCTTGGCCTCCTCGTAGGTGGGTAAGTCCTCTGGGTTGGGGCCCTGGCCGCTCCCTCCCCCAGCACCACTCATCCCTCCTACTCCACTACTTCCCCCACCGCGGGAGCCCAGTTTCTCCATGCCACTGTCTGCCTGCAGCTCCTGTCCCTGGGGCTCCTGCCGTGCGATGTGGGGCACCATGGAGTCGTGCCGGTCGTCGTTGGGGCCTCCCTGGCCCGGGTAGCCCCCACTCACCCCTCCTTCCTGCTGCTGCCGCTGCCGTTGCTGCTCCTGCATGGCCAGCTGGTAGTTGCGTCCCTCGTCATAGCGCATCTGCTCCTGGAGGAGTCGTTGCAGGACGGTGTTGCTGCTGCCACTGCTGCTGCTGGACGTCTCGTCGGCCGCCGCCCTCATCTCAGCCTCCCGAAGACCACGCACCTCATGGAAGGACGAACTGCGCCCGCGGTCGATGTTCCCTGAGAGACGGGAGATTGGGACGGAGAAGGGTGGGTGAGGGGAGGAGGGCGATGAGTCGAGAAGGGATTGAATAGAGGGGTTGAGATGGAGTTGGTGACAGCAGGGAGAGAGGAGATGGGGGAGAGAAGGGTAAAAGGTGGAGAGAGTGAGCGAGAGGAGGAGAGGCAGTCAGAGAACACACAAGCCATTTACCAACCACCCCCAACACTCATGAGGGCCATAGCTGAGCACACTGAACACCAGACATAAGTGATGTTAAGGTGAAACAGAATGGAGATGAAAACAACGACAAACGGACTGAACCACCACGATCCTCTGAGAAAACTGGAGAAGATGTGAACCGCCCCACAACCACTCAAGAGGTAGTTCAGCCCAAACCAGAAAAAAAAGCATATCAAACCAAAACTCACTTTGACAAATGAGTCGCATTGGAAGGTATTTTATGGGTTTTAAAAGGTCAAATCGGGTGCTTACAAATGTCGGTTTCCAAGGCTATTTAGAGCCAAATTAAACATATGACTATACAACACCATCGTCAGCAGAAATACTGACTTATAGTCAGGCCAAATTGAAGGTCACCCAAACCAACCGATTACATGGTCCTAAATCCCAGAGTCAGAGCGTTAAGGACCACCCAGGAGCGTATACTGTAACCCCACTCCCCTTGTGTAGGACAGGACATCAGACTTTTACTGTCAACATGCAGTGAGCACTACTATCGTCAAATGAATCGTGCCCATTTTAATTACTCCCGACTCATTTTATCATTACCCAGCAGATCATTTGCAGAAGGCAAAACCGTTGATTCGAAAATCGAAAAACTCTTTGATCCCAAGCTAGGCATTGTGATTGGTAGACATTAGACAATCATACAGTAGGGGAAGGCAAACATGTTTTAGTAAAAAAACATTCAAAAGTCATAAAGTAGAAACCACCCAGGGCATGTTAGCTGTTAATTAGCTAACACGCAGGTCTAAATCAAACACACTCATTTCCGGAGAGTTAAAATGTACTCTTTAACTTCATCCAATAAAAAGCCACAAGCAAGTGTTATGCTTTAAGGGCTTCACTAGATTAAGGAGCTATTTAGAAACTCAGACTTCTTTCATGTTTTTTTTGTGTTTTTTTTCTCCCAAACTGGGTTCTATGGAGTGGTTTCCACTGACGACCTTGAATGCCATTTAAGAGTTCTAGTGGTTAAAGAGGCACCATCTACAAAGTAATGAAGGTGAAATTATTACATCTATTGCTTTCTGATATTCTTCTCATTCTCAAGGAGGACGAAGCTTTTTTCCGAAACATCTGTGGTAAATAAATAAATATAAGAAAGTCAGCTTTGGGCCATCCGCCCGCGGGGCTCTCTTCCAAGTCGAAGAAGGAAAAGAGAGAAAAATTAATGTCACAATGGTAGTATACTCTCCCCGACATACTTCCACTGCTATTTCCTGCTGCTCTTCTCCTTTTTCTGACTCGCCCTCTTCAGAACCAACTAGTACCAACCAGGACAATGGACAAATGGAGGATGGAAGAGAAACAAAACACAAACAACTGAAAATAAACGGGGAGAGAAATGAAGGATGCAGTGGCATGAGAGAAGGCATTGGTTTTTGACACAGTGATTTATTTAAAAGGCTGCTGCCTGCGTCCTGTATACAGAGGATGTAGGGAATCTGACAGGCAGGCAGGCAGCACACTAGACTGGACACCGAGCAGGCGGGGGCATTTCTTAACTCCTTTCATTTTCACATAGTAGTCTCTACTATACTGATGCTAATTCATGAACTAACATTGGCATTCAGAATAGTCTACTTCTGCTCAATCAAATTCATGAAAAGGGTAAAACTACTACTGTGCCAGATGAATTGTGTTGGGTTGCTTGAAATCAAAACTCAGTCTTACTGTACTGGCTCGTTTAAAATCTGCTCGTTAATTATTCTTCTACCCCCCCCCCCCCCCCCCCTCTGTGATTTTGTAACCCCTGCCATCTTCTATACCCCCCGCTAGACTTATTCTACTCGCTCCCTCTGGTCACCTACCTGTGTGGCTGCTCTCACTGGGCTCCTCCAGCACCGCTCTCACTGGGCTCTGCTGCTCATGATGCTGCGGATGCTGGGGAGGACAGGTACCGAGATGGGGGTCTCTGGGGGGTCCGGTGGGGGTCTCCTGCTGGTCCTGTAGCGTCACCAGTTCCTCCAGGCGCTCCAACACGTAGAGGCGCTGGTCCACGTCGCTTATCCCCAGCCACTCTGCAACAGGAAGAGCCACTCTCAACCAACCAGCCTCAATAATGGGGGTGGGGTCCCACACGCATGGCCGCAGGGGCCACTCAGGGGAGGAGGAGGAGGGGCGAGGGTTTTGGGAATGTGAAGGGGGGGGAACTTTCAGTCAAGTCGTTTCCTCCCTCTCAGGTTTGGCCGTGAGCAGATAGCGCAAGCCAGAGTGAGCCTTGCCCCCTACAGCTGTGTGACTGGCTGTGCAGGGGTTTGGGAAGTAACTGTGCGTGTGTGTGTGTGTGTTGGCCTTTGGCTGGAATCAAACACAGGATATGAGGATGTTCAGGATTCGGTCAGAACATAGAGAGAGAAAGGGGATCTGAGCTTTCTCCTGACAAAACAAGACAACTCCCATCTCTGTGTGAACCAGAGGTGATTCTCTGGACGCAATCTTTCGCGGGGAAGTTACTAACATTGTGAGAGACAGTTACAGCTAAAACAAGTTCAAGTATTCGTAAAAACAACTTTGAAAGAGAAAGTCCGCTGAAATGTTCTTCCCTAGGCTCTTTGTCAACAGGCGTTCGGAAGTGGTTGAAATCCCGGAGAGACAGTCAAACTCTCAACAGAAATGGGTCCTACAGACCTGGCAGCCATACCCCACACATGCACACGTACATGCACTTCCCTTCCTCTAACACAGCGAGAGCAATCAGTGCTGATAAAGCCAGATTTGGTTTCTCAAAACACACACACCCAAGACACGTACATCCACTTGCAGACACACGTACATACATGTAAAAACAAATGTAAGAGTACACACACACACACACACACACGATAGGACAGTATGATGAGAAAGACAATCAGTATCACAACAGGGACTAATCACCCTCCCCTCTGAATAATGACTTCCAGATGGTCCCTTCAACCCCCTCTCCCATCGTTTGCTGGCGCTCAAACTGTAAGTTCCTTGACGGTTTCAGATAAACAGTTTATTCCGTAGCCAGAGCTGGCCGCAGTGGATTCAGGGAATCTGGCATTCCGGTCGTTCCTCAGATAGGTCTCCCTGTCAGTGTTCCCATTGGCTTTGACCTCTGTGTGTCATGTCAGCCACACACACACACCTTGCTGACAGTTTAAGTGTTGGCCATGGTGTGTGAGTCAGTCGTGACTGAAAACAACACCTACAGAGAGTCAGGAGCCTGGCGTACCTTTACACATACCTGAGCTAGCCTGGGTCTGGCCTGGGTCTCAGCAGCACAGACAGAGCACAGCATGACATTCACCTCAACACGCACACTGTTTGAAATTCCACTGTCACCATTTGAGAAATAACATTCAAGTTCATGTCTCACATCCATCCACCTTGTTTGAAATACCACTGTCATGATGGATCTTAACTGCAAATTCACACAAAGTATTATAAAGGATCACATACCAAGGGAGCAGTAGGCTACAATGGAATTTTGTGAGATATTCCACAGAACCAAAATAACGCCAAGAGATCCAGCCTACTGTATTCAATCCAAGTCAATCTTTCCCACGAAGCAGCTAACGCACTCAGTATCACACACTGCTCTCAGCTCATACCTTCGTTCTGCAAAGAGCTACCACGGCACGGCACACCTCTCTTCTTCCCTCCCTCCCACTTTCCAGCAGGTGGGGCTTGGACTAGGAGGACAGGTGAATCTGGAGGACCTCCAGGATCTCGTCACACCCTCATACCTCCGCTCTGGTGTAACCGTTCCTTTACACCGTTTGCCATTATACCATTAACCCGCCAGCCACCTGCTGCTTCACCACACACACACTTCCTCTTTAGAGGGCCAGCCCTCACCTGTCGTACCAATGGAGGGACAGACAAACAGGTGAGTCAGGAGAGAGAGATAGAGGGAAGAGATATGAGAGAGATGGGGGGGGGCAGACTAACAGACAAGTACGATATAAGCGTTAAGGAAGATAAAAATGAGTCAGGCCAGAGAGGTAAGAGAGTTGAGTAACCTAGCTAATAGGCAGGTGATTCAGATGTGACACCAAAACATTATGAAACCCGTTGAGGGACAATTACTAACAGATGATAATGGGTTTTGGACCAAAACAAACTAAGGGTGACTCAGGTCGGCTAAATAACATGGACTCATTGAACTCAACATCACAGGAGAAAGGGAGAAGATTCATCCAAATTAAGCTGATTCAGGTCCTTTGATCCCTGATGAGGGTCCTGACCACCTGTGTGCTGTGTAAGGTGTGTGTCTGTCTAAACTCTCGTTAACTTCTCTCCTTGTCTTTCATCAGTAGCCAGGCTGGGGGAGCCAAAGTCAACCCTGGCAGGCAGGTCTGGAATCAGGTGGAGACTGATGGGAGTGTGAGTGGATGGGCACAGTTGTAAACTCCCGCTGGCCCCAGATCAGTGAGTCAGACAGGGACAGACAGGCCTACACAGATAGAATGGCTGGGAAAGCTGTGCAAGAGTTAGTCAGTCTCTCTACAAAAACCCTAAAGGGAGAGAGAGAGAGGGAAGTGGAGGAGGGAGAGAGAGAGAGGAGAGAGAGAGAGAGAGAGAGAGAGAGAGAGAGAGAAAGAGAAAGAGAGGGGGAGGAGGAGGAGAGAGAAGAGCAGAGAAAAGAGAGAGAGAAGAGGAGGAGAGAGGGAAGAGGAGGAGGAGAGACAGAAAAAGAGTATGAGTGGGAAAGAGAGAGTGAGTAAGAGAGTTAAAGGGAGACAGTAGGACAACAGATTTCTCTCTCTCAGAGCTCCACTGAATTAAGATGGCATCAATCATTGATAGCCAGCCACGTTCTAAAACCTACTTATGACCAGAAACATATCTCATCTGAGTGAGAGGTATTCAGCCTTTAGCCTGATCCAAGACCTGTGTAGAGAGAAGACACTGTTTCAACCTCTGCTCCTAGCGTCAGCCAGCGATTAACCGGGAGCTTTGAGATGCACTGATATACACTAGTAGCTCGTTATGCCTATTATGAAATGCCCTCCATATTTTAAATGGAGCCTGAGGTTGCACTGTCTTATGTAAATATTTGCCTTCAATGTGCAAGTTTCCCAGCGCCCCCACACACACAGCCTGTTTATTCTGCTAATACACCAGGAATGCAGAGCGGGATGAGCAGCAGTGGGAGAGAGACGGGGGAAGGGAGAGAGAATGGAAAAGGAAAGAGGGGTGTTGCCACGGGAAAGTAAGCATTTCATTGGATGGTGTAAACCATGTGTATCCTGTACATATGACTAATAAAACCTGAAACAAGGAAGACAGGAAGGAAAAGGAGAGAGAACTAGAGTGGGATAGATGGAGGGAGACAAAGAGAGAAACGGCCCCTGACAGTAAGGTTGATGCTTGACCTCATCAGTGTGAGACACTGCAGGTTTCCCCTCAGTAGACATACTGCAGGATACACACACTGGGTCCTGAAAGTGCACCACACGCACACACTGTGCGTATCCTGCTGTCTCCAGAGAACACATTGTACACACAAGTAGTTTTTCCCTCAGGAGAGATAGTGCAGGTTACACATACAGGGGTCCTGGGAACACCTCACATGCCCCACCACGGACACAGGCCCCCACCACGGACACACGCCCCCACCACGGACACAGGCCCCCACCACGGACACAGGCCCCCACCACGGACACAGGCCCCCACCACGGACACAGGCCCCCACCACGGACACACGCCCCCACCACGGACACAGGCCCCCACCACGGACACACGCCCCCACCACGGCCCCCACCACACACGCCCCCACCACGGACACACGCCCCACCAAGGACACACGCCCCCACCAAGGACACACCCATCACTAAGTACAAACACACACACTTAGTTTTCCCCATGGGGAATCATGAACACAGACTTAGCTTCTCCAGGGGAATCATGAACAGGAGCAGTAGGTAAGATGAAGATGATTTACACTATTTTCAGACCAGGAATAGAGCTAGGGGCAGACCTGGGTTCAAATACTACTTGAAATCTTTCAAAAACTTTTGGCATTTGCGTTAGCCTGCCTGGACTGCCATGCAAGCAGGATTTGCACCTTTAGGACTTTTCCATTAGTTTCACTGCAACAGGCAAGTGCAATCAACCAGCCAAAGTATTTACAAATAATTCTAATAGTATTTGAACCCTGGTCTGCCCAGGGCTAGGAGCTGGGAAACTAGGATACGACGCAAACACTCAACCATACTTCCCTGTGTCTCACAAGAGTCCCAGTCATGTTTTCTCAGAAGGTACTCCCACACGGCCCATATACACATGCAGCTGTAGAGGGCAGAGAACAGTGTCCTAGTCCCCATCTGCTTCAGATCCACTGTTTGCTCTGCCTACGTAGAGAGAAGGGACTGAAGGAGATGACTGTCTTTGTCCTGCATCTGCCTTCTGTCCACTGCACAGTAACAAACACTGTATAGTCGCACACTTAGCCCCAGGGAATGTGTGGGTTTTTGATCCCAATATGGCAACCCCCTTCTGACATACAAACGGACTGGGGGAGAAAGAGAGAGGCAACTAACCCCAAAGAACCCTGTAGCTAAAGCATACTGCCCCCCTTCACTCACACACACACAAACGGTCATCTTTCTCGGCAGTGTTTATGTAAGAGCGGAACATTAGTGGAAGGCTTCCAGTGGTTTAATGAACTCCAGAGAGCTCGTCCACGTTCAGCTTTTCTCTCAACTTAATGTAGGACAAGATAACACTGACAATATTGTTATGGGAGAGACAGGAGAGGAGAGGGAGGGAGGGGGAAGGAGGGAGGTAGAAGGGTGATGGAGAAAAGTGGGCTGGAGCAGAGAAATATATAGGGAAGGTCACAAGAAAAGGCATGAGGGGAGTGAAAGAGGATATTTGGGAGAGAGAGAGAGAGAGAGAGAGAGAGAGAGAGAGAGAGAGAGAGAGAGAGAGAGAGAGACGAGAGACAGAGAGAGAGACAGAGAGAGAGACAGAGAGAGAGAGAGAGAGATTGGGGGAACAAGGGAAAACTGAGAAACATGGCAGGAACCAAGCAGGAAATGCAACATTCCAATCTGGAACGGCCACCCCTCTTCCTCCCCTGGCGGTAGAGAGTATGAAGCCTACTCTCCCTTGGCATCCTTTACACTGGGCTCTGGCCTGGGAGAATCTCCCACCGCAGCACAACTGGGGAAGACAGAAACAGGCCAAGAAAATCTGACACACACAGACATATCTGTACGCTCTCTTTCGCTCTCTCCCTTTACCTCTTTCCATAACCCCTTCTCCCCCCCGTTCTCTCCACCTCCCTCCCCCATCAGTCGCTCCAAGGCTGGCCTTATTATGAGGAGCTGGATCATGTTCCATGAAACATGGGAAGGGGGTGGACAGAGAGAAAGCAGAATCCTCCACAGGGCCCACACTACTTCAGCTTCAGTGAGGACACTGGCGGCCATTGTTGTGACCTCTGTCACAATACTGCAATCTGTCAATCAACACCCTTCACTTTGCCTTTCAAAAACAGCAGCCCCATACCAGAGTATTCAACTAATTCAATTTGACCTAGATATCAGAGTCATATGGGAATTTCCATGAGCACTAACATGTAAAGTTCATAGGAACACATCAAATGTGGTGTCAAATGAAAGATAAGCGTCTATATTTGAGAAATTAAAGCATATACAATGCATTCGGAAAGTATCCGGATCCCTTAGCTTTTTCCACATTTTGTTACGTTACAGCCTTATTCGAAAATGTATTCAATTATTCCCCCCCCCCCTATCAATCTACACACTATACCCCACAATAACAATGCAAAAACAGGTTTTTAGAAATGTTTGCACATTACATAGGACTTTGTCATTCTGTTACCAAATCGGTAACATAAATACCAAAAAAACCTGTTACAGAAATACTGCAACTGAATTGGCTACAATGAGAATTCATAGTAGTCACAAACCAGTTGGATCACCTGCTACTGTCCTCCCTTCCATTAGCACACTTATGTTCAGCTCATAACTGTTCTTTCTGTCGCGTGGTGGTCAAAGCAAGAGTGTGAAAACTATCCCTCCCTCCCATGAGGCCCCCTCTCGTTCCATTTACTGTAACCAGCCCTCTCACCCACTGAGCACCGACTGACACCGAACGTCTATTGACGTTGAAAAGTTGTTGAAATTTGGTAAGTCCAAATCTGAACCAATCAGAAACCTCTTTCACAAGTTTGGATGACACAGTACAGTAAAGAAAAGTAGAGTTTAGTACAGTAGAGCACACAAGTATAATTTACGGTGTTGTACTGTACTATGTACTGTACTATAGCTCAGCGTTCAACACCATAGTTCCTACGAAGCTCATCACAGCTAAGGACCCTGGGACTAAACACCTCCCTCTGCAACTGGATCCTGGACTTCCTGACGAGCCGCCCCCAGGTGGTAAAGGTAGGCAGCAACACGTCTGCCACACTGATCCTCAACACTGGGGCCCCTCAGGGGTGTGTACTTAGTCCCCTCCTGTACTCCCTGTTCATCCAGAACTGCATGGCCAAACACGACTCCAACACCATCATTAAGTTTGCTGATGACACAACAGTGGTAGGCCTGATGACCGACAACGATGAGACACGGCCGTGTGGGTCAGTGACCCGGCCGTGTGGGGGACAACAACCTCTCCCTCAAGGTGAGCAAGACAATGGAGCTGATCTTGGACTACAGGAAAAGGCGGGCTGAACAGGCTCCCATTAACATCAATGGGGCTGTAGTGGAGCGGGTCGAGAGTTTCAAGTTCCTTGGTGTCCACATTACCAATGAACTATCCTGGTCCAAACACCAAGACAGTCATGAAGAGGGCACGACAAAACCTTTTCCCCCTCAGGAGACTGAAAATATTTGGCATGGGTCCCCAGATCCTCAAAAAGTTCTACAGCTGCACCATCGAGAGCATGTATTGAAACTGCTTGGCATCTGACCGTAAGGCGCTACAGAGGGTAGTTTGTATAGCCCAGTACATCACTAGGGCCAAACTCCCTGCAATTCAGGACCTATATAATAGGCGGTATATAATATGTGGTGTCAGAGGAAATAAAATTGTCAGACTCCAGTCACCCAAGTCATAGACTGGTTCTCTGCTACCACACGGCAAGCGGTACCGGAGCTCCATGTCTAGGACCAAAAGGCTCCTTAACAGCTACTACCCCCATGCCAAATGGCCACCGGACTATTACATTGACCCCCCATTTGTTTTGTACACTGCTGCTACTTGCTGTTTATTATCTATGCATAGTAACTTCACCCCTACCTACATGTACTAACCTATACCCCCGCACACTGACTCGGTACCCCCTGTATATGGCCTCATTCATTAATGTTGTTATTGTGTTACTTTATTATTTTTTACTTTAGTTTATTTGTTAAATATTTTCTTAACTCTTC